>NW_025210365.1:0-6633 GCF_004010195.1 Chiloscyllium plagiosum
GTTCTGCTGCACATCAACCATTGAATGGGAGAATTAGGTCACGGGGGCTGATTGACCTTTTTCTACGTTCCTATGACTATTAGCCCACTGCCAGAGCTTATCCAAGGCATTGACATCCTTCCAAAAGGAGTAGCGTTGAGAAGTGGGCAGAGCTCAAGTTCACCCCTTTCCAATCCATCCACTTTTCAAGAGTTCAGATTTGATCGGTGTCCCCCCCAACTGTGTCTGAAAATATGAATTGTAAAGATTTAATAATATTTTCCTTAACTTTGTATTCCATCTCGACTTTGAACAGGTTTTTTTCTCGCCTGTTCAAACTGCCCAGCGACTTTCCAGAGAAATAAAGTGTACACCTCCAAGCCTTGATGTTCTTATGTCACCTCCAGAATTAGGTAATTTAATTTATAGCATATCTCTTGTTCAGAAAGTTTAATGGTTTCTCACTTCTTACGTTATCTCCTATTTATCTGCCTCCTTCACTGGCTTTCAGTATAAAACGAGTGAGGAAAGATCCCACTAATTGACAGTGATTAGCTGAAATATTTGGAATACTGCAAGCAGCCGTTATCTAAAATATTGTTCAATGTGCGAACAAATAGCCAGAGAATTGAACATTTCGCTGACGGATTTTGTTTTTTATTCAATAGATAAAGCATTGCTGAGTTTTCAATAAGTGTGCTGCTGGCATAGACACACGCAGCAACACTAGAATGGTTGGAGACTATTCAACTCCTTCGCAAGCGTGTGCCACAGGAACTGGAGGAGGCCATTCAGCCCCTTCTCTAGCCTCCTGTACTGGAGCAGGAGGGCATTCAGCTTTGAATTCTCTGCTCAGATTCTGGCAGACCTGCTGAGATTTTTCCAGCAAGTTCGGATTGTCTTGCTGATTTATCGCATCCACAGTTCTTTTGGTTTTGTTCAGCCCCACCTCCAGCTTGTTACACAGAAGGAGGCCATTCAGCATGTGGACGCAGTGTCCTATTGGAATTATCACTGGACTGTCAATACAGAGATCCAGGTAATGTTCTGGGGAACCAGATTCAAATGCCAGTATGTAGGATGGTGACAGTTGAATTCAATAAAACTCTGGAATTGAGGAGTCAAATGACTAAAAATCCAATGATGATTGTCAGTTGATTCGTGTCCTTTACAAAGAAAAACGACCATACTTACTTTGTCAGGACGACAGTGATTCCAGGCACACAACAATGTGTTTGATGATCATCACTAAAAATCCAATGATGATTGTCGGTTGATTCGTGTGCTTTACAAAGAAAAACGACCATACTTACTTTGTCAGGACGACAATGATTCCAGGCACACAACAATGTGTTTGACTCTCATCTGTCCTCTAGGCAATTAGCGATGGGCAAGAACATGTTGGCTCTGACAAGCGACTCCTTCATTGTCATGAATTAATTTTAAATAGCCCCTTTTGGGACTGATACGAAGGAAGTGGAGGAGGTAGTTTAGCTCATTTTGTGAGTGTAAAGAGGAACAACAGAATGCCATTCATTCCATCTCATGTGAGTAAAAGACCAGGAGAAGGGAATTACATTAGTCCACACTGATCTACATAAAAAAAGAGAGCAGGTGGGAGAGAAAAGTGTGAGGAATAGGTTGTGTGTGAGGTGCCAGGACTGAGTAGTCAGTGAGATGGAGAGAGGTGATCTTGTGAGACAACGCAGTATTGGAGGGGAGTAATTGTGCAGATGAAAGGAGTGACTTAATGTTGTGGTTTGGAAATCTGAAGGGATCAGAACATTTATTGGAAGCTTATTGGAAGGCTATGCCCATTTTCCCCAACAATAACTAAAACTGGAAAACATTTCTGTTGAGCAATATTTAATCCTTTACCTAATCCACAGTAGTTAAACAACTCTCTTATTATCAATGCAATCCAATCTCTTCCCCTGTGTTAAATTCTCTCCCGGATACTCTGTCTTTCTCTTTCTCCCGCTCTCTCTTGCTCTGTATTTAAGCCATTATCTGAATTCACTCCTCTCTATCCACTCCCCTGTATTTAAACCTCTTCCTTTTAGTCTGCATTTAATCCTCCCCAATTCATCTTTACTTAACCCAATGTTATTCTGCATTTGATTCTCTCTATTCCCCTGTACTTAACCATTTCTCTCTTCCCCTATATTTAACCCTCGTCCTATTCCTCTCTATTCAATCCTGTCAGTATTACTTTGCATTTCATATTCTTACAATTACTCTGCGCTCAACAATTTTATTTAAACTGCACACATGACAATCTTTAGTCCTCTCGTTGCATTCAACTTTCTGCACATTGCTCTCCAATTAACTCACATACTCTTAGTCTTCATTTAATCCTCTGCACTCTGTGTGTACCTGTATGCTTTTCCCATGTATTTCCCCTATCCCAGCTATCCTGGATCCAACCCTCTACTAATAACACTAGGTAGTTCGTTCTCAATTACGCTGTAATAAATGTCCTCCATCTCATAATTCTCACACTGCTCCCCTGTAATCACCACTGTCCTTATTACTATGTATTTAATCCACTCATGTGTCACAAAGGCCGGGAACCCGTCATCAAGTCACTGCATTTCCGCATACATAGTATCTGACACTGACCCAGCTACCACAAAACTGCTTCCTCGAATGAGCAGAACCCCGAATGTTCCTGTTTGTATCTGTCAGCAAGTACTCCCTGATGGGAACAGGTTTACAGCCCCAGTCAGGGAACTCATATTCAATTTGTGCCATCCAGCTGAACACATTATATTTTTTTCAGCTACCCCTGTGCTTACCCTCTCCCTGGACACCTGTAGTCAACACTGTTTCTGCCGATATATTTCGCCCCTGTCAATTTCTGTCAAATCCTCTTCCTGTTCTGTCTTTATCATTCCCCCATTCCCCTGTATATTGCTCTCTCCTTATTACTCTCAACTTGCCCTCATGTCCATTTAATCGTCTCCCCATTCTTCTCAATTGAATTCTCTGTCTGCTACAATATTCGAAGTTCGCTGTAGCTTTATTTAACACACTGTCTGTCCCCAGTGCTCTTCAATTATTGTCACCACCCCTTCTAGAACTTGAGGTCCGCTCAACAATAACTAGACCTCGGTGTCCTGTCTAATCATTCCTCACACCTGCTAACACATAACCATCGCTTCTCTGTACTTCCTCTGCTCTGGCTGGTGCTGGGACTGCAGATCCATTCCAATGTCCTGGAGGAGCTTTGCATCAGCCCCACACGGCCAGACACTGTATTACTAATGGGTAAGATAGAGGCACAACATCATAATGAACAATACTGTATTGATGCATGAATAGAAACAGTTCCAAGAAACAACAATATTTACATATAAACATGAGCAGCTCTGATAGACGACAACATTTATATGTGCACTGAAACAGATCCAACGCAAAATAATATTTTTACATCAACACTAAAAGTTCCTATGTACAATGCTACTAACGTATAAACACAATCAGCTCTAATACACAACAATATTTGTACAGACACAAACAGCTTCAGCATGCAACATTACATAACATAGATTATACATATAAAATGTAAAACTGTATTTGTATCAAGAGTGTGGTGCTGGTAAAGGTCAGGCAGCATCTGGAGCAGGAGAATCGCGTTTCAGTCAGAAGTCCTTCATCGTCCATGATGATCAGCATCTGCCCAAAACGTCGATTCTCCTGCACCTTGGATGCTGCCTGACTTACTGTGCTTTTCCAGCACCACGTGGTCGACTCTGAACTCCAGTACCTGCAGTCATCGCTTTCTCCAAATACTCTATTTTTGAATAACTTGAATGAAGAAAGGGAATGTCCTTTTGCCTAATTTGCAGATGAGACAAAAATAGGTGGGAAGGAAAGTTGGCACATTGCATGCAATTTTTTCGGTATCGGGATAGTCATGCTATTCTTCAAACAGGTGGGGATTTCGGCTTGTTGGAGGGAGAGGTTGAAGATGTCGGTGTATACTCCACCAGTTGGTTCACACAGCATCTCTGTGCTCACCTTGTGATTCCGTGTAGGCCCACTGCTTTCTTCGGGTTGTCTCTCAGAAAGACTGATTGGACATCTGAAGTGGTGACAAAAAGAACAGGAGTGTCAGGGGATGTAAGGGCCGGGGTCATTGCAACGCTGGCATTCAGCTCAAACCAAGCATAGAAAACACTGAGTGTGTCAGGGAGGGATATGTCTTTGTCCGCTATCTTGCTCTGCATCATTTTGCATCCGTAATGTTGTTTAGGCCGTGCCATGGGCGGTTGGTGTCTGGTTGGTCGCATTAGCCTTTAATTTGATCCAGTCGTCACTCCATTTTGGTGGTCATATCTGGATTCTCTGTATTAGTCGGTGTCATCCGCCTTAAATGCTGCCCATCGGGTCTTTAGGAGGGAGTGTATTTCTTGGTTCATTCAAGGTCCACGATTCTGGAATACTTGGATTGACTTATTTGGCATGCAGTCCTCCATGCATTAGTTAATGAAGTCTATGACGTTGGTGTCATAATCATCCAGGTATTCTGCCGAGTACATGAACACGGTCAAGATTCTCTACATAAAAATACAACTGTTTATATTCTTCCAAAGTGATTGGTTTCCTTACTTCCACCGAAACTGTTCATAGTCTCCTCTTGAAATGGAGCTATCTAGAGGTTTCCCAGAAGAGATGAATATATACACCCAATTTCCCAGGCTATTCCTGCGGATTATGCATGGTCCATGTAATCTGATTAAGCTGCGGATCATCTGCCTCTGTGTGAGAGTGGCCACAACATGCCCATGTATCGTTGTCAATGGCAGAGTAAAACTGGAGGGAATCCTCAGAGAAATTCACATAAAGGCAAATGTGTAATGCACTCATCAGGAATTGTTACAACGGAAGGGTCGTGTAGAATATTTTCCGGAGCTGGCTAAATGTAAACTTCGTTTTCTTCATCAATCTCTTTGTGTAGACGATCTCTCTCTGCACTCAAAGCTGAGGAGCTATAATCCCAAAGCTTTTCATTTATACCTGCTGGCATTGCCTGGGGGACTGTAACATGACAACATGGTTCAATTCATTTATTTAAGAATTTGATCAAAGAGGTGACAGTGATGAGTTAACTCCCAGTTGTGATGGAATATTTGTATTCTTTGATGCAAATATCAGTCGGCTAATAGCAAACATTGAAAAATGCAGATTGAGCAAAATCATAAAACCCCTCCAATGCGGAAACAGACCAATTGGCCCATCGAGTTCACACCGACTCTGCGAAGGGCATCCAACACAGACACGACCAGTGGTGCTATGAGGCAGCAGAGTTAATCACTGAGCCACTGTGCCACAATCCTTACCAGCAATGACACCCGAAAACCATCCATCCACATTTGGAATCTTATTTTACATCATATCGTCATTAACTTGACAGTGACCATTTGGGAATTAATTTCCGGTTGTTGACTGTTTCTCTGAGAAATGTTCTCTTCAACATGTGGCCATGGCTTCTCTGTTTAACAGCAGCTGTTGCATGAAGGGATAATAGCTGGTGACTGGAGACTGCAAATTGTAGGTCTCTTCGCCCCCAACCCCACTCCGGCCTATCACCCTCACCTTAATGATGCTGCCTGACCTGCTGCGCTTTTCCAGCAACACATTTTTCAGCTCTGATCTCCAGCATCAGCACACCTCACTTTCTCCGTATTAGAAATACCGCAGAGTGAAAATAGACAAATCCGCTGGGCCGGATGGAATCCTTCCTAGGTTCCTCTGGGAAGCAAGGGAAGAGATTGCTGAGCCTTTGTCATTGATCTTCAAATCATCATTGTCTACAGGAATAGTGCCTGAGGACTGGAGGATTGCAAATGTGGTTCCCTTGTTCAAAAAGGGTAGGAGAGACAACCCTGGTAACTACAGACCACTGAGTCTCATTTCAGTTGTTGGTAAAGTGTTGGAAAAGGTGATAAGAGATAGGATTTATAACCATATAGAAATGAATAATCTGATCAGGGACAGTCAGCACTGTTTTGTGAAGTGGAGGTCGGACCTAACGAATCTTATTGACGTTTTTGACAAAGTGACCAAACAGGTAGATGAGAGTGAACCGGTTGATGTGGTGTATATGGATTTCAGCAAGGAATTCAATGAAGGTTCTCCACAATAGGTGATTATACAAAATGCAGAGGAATGGGATTGTGGCAGACATAGCAGTTTGGATCAGTAATTGGCTTCCTGAAAGAAAACAGAGGGTTGTAGTTGTTGGAACATGTTCATCTTGCTGTTCAGTTACTAGCAGCAGACTGCAAGGGTCGGTGTTGGGTCCACTGTTTTTCATCATTTTAATAAATGACCTGGATGAGGGCTTAGAAGGGTGCCTGAAAGAAAACAGAGGGTTGTAGTTGATGGAACATGTTCATCTTGCTGTTCAGTTACTAGCGGCAGACTGCAAGGGTCGGTGTTGGGTCCACTGTTTTTCATCATTTTAATAAATGACCTGGATGAGTGCTTCGAAGTAAATTTGCGGACGACACGAAGGTCGGTGGAGTTGTGGATAGTGACGAAGGGTGCAGTAGGTGCAGAGAGACATAGATAGGATGGAGAGCTGGGCTGAGAGGTGGCAAATAGAGTTTAATGTGGACAAGTGTGAGGTGATACACTTTGGTCGGA
>NW_025210365.1:8518-10212 GCF_004010195.1 Chiloscyllium plagiosum
TCACTGGTTACAAAAGCTCCAAAAATACAGAGCTGCCTACTCGGATGAGTCGTGTCCTTGAGCTTACTCTAACACACACAAGATCTGTATAGCAGCACACGAGGAGATTCATTCTCTGTTCCCTGCAGTGAACTGGACGTGTACAGTGAAGAAACCTAAAACAGATGACTGCTGACAGGATGGAGTTCTTTGCCAGGAGGTGGAGAGGTGTGACCAGCGAGGATGCTGAAATGTCACATTCCAGAAATGTTTGAACTATGAAGACACAGGAATACTGAAAACGTGAAAGACAGGTTCAGTGAGTTAATGAGCACAACATAGTCTGTGCCATATAAAGTAGAGAAACATGAGGCATTGTTCCTTCATTTCAGTCTTGGAAATATTTCAGGGCATTGATAAATATATAGATGCTAGTTTTAAATCAAGAGGAAACAAGGAGCCTTTCTGTCCATTCAGTGCCAGCAGTTTTCATTCTTCTCTGGAAAAGTTTACTCCTCTCAGATCCTTGTAAAGTTAAAGAATTCAACCCTGAGTTTGTGTCATTGCACTCACTATCATCGAACACTTGCTGTCCACCTATCATTCTGGTAACTTGAATGGACAAGATCTTACAAGTCTCCACTATTTATTTGTCTTTCCTACTGGTAAAATCAATTAGGTTCTGTCTTAACATTAAATGGCATCAGTGGACAAACCTAAAATGGCTGACTACCTCTTTCATAAGCTCTATACCTGACATGGCTGGATTTTTGATGAAGGGCTTTTGTCCGAAACATCAACTCTCCTGCTCCTCAGATGCTGCATGACCTGCTGTGCTTTTCCTGCACCTCACTCTCGACACTGAAATGACAGAATCTTTGGTGGTATATTGCCTCAACTTTCTCCATGGTCAAGGGCGTGTCAGAACAACAACGTGACCTATGGATAAGAAAGGGGCGGGAGCGGAAAATTGTGGAAAGTGAAGGGCCAGAGATCCTGATACACATTGGCATCAACGATGTTTAGTGGTAAAATAACCCTACACAGACCGGCATTCTATCGTTAATCAACCTTCATTTAAGAATGCGCAGTGATTGACAATAAACTTTCATTGAGCCAGGCATTCAGCATCTCAATATCCATGACATTCACCGTTTCATGTCAGGCAGTGCTCCCTGATTGGACCACAATACCAGCCTCAATCAAGGAACAATGCAAGGTCCACCTCATTATAAACATTACCAGGTGAAAAAGCGAATGGTTTCTGAAAGTAGAATTTAGCGAATCAGGCAAGAAATTGAAAAGCTGATTCCGAACAATGCAAGGTCCACCTCATTATAAACATTACCAGGAGAAAAAGCGAATGGTTTCTGAAAGTAGAATTTAGCGAATCAGGCAAGAAATTGAAAAGCTGATTCCTGGGTTACTCTGAACTCTCACTTGACTATTGAAAGTGTGGCTGGAAAGATTGGTTCAAGGAGGAAAGAGCTTTGGACGTCTCAGTTATTGATGAGATTTCTGGGGCTGGCACGATCCGATTACGTTGGAAACGTGGGTTTTGTTTCAACTGAATGAAGTTTGCTACTCTTCTGGACTGATTCTCAATAAAGTATCCATTAAGTGATGCACGATTAGGTGGAGCCCCAACCATTGGACTGGGGTGGACAGCGTTCTAAATGACACAACACCAGGTTATAGGCTAACAGGTTTATTTG
>NW_025210365.1:11425-13982 GCF_004010195.1 Chiloscyllium plagiosum
GTCAGTTCATCCAGAGATAACAGCTGATGCAGACTCTCTCTGGTGCTGTTGTCTCAAACCTCTACGATAGCGGACAGAAACTAATGGGAGGTCGCAGTGTCAGTGGGCTTTGCGTCATAGAGTCCAGCATAAAAGCATTTGTGGATCCTCAGGATGTCAGACTGGGATGACGTTAGCGAGCCATCTTCTTCCTTCAGGTTGCTAAGCACAGAGATCTCCATTTGTTCCTTCTGAGGATCAAAAGTGAGTACATCTCATTCCATTACACATTGTGGACCCTATACCGGGAGATAATCTCAGAGGCTTCCAAAGAAAAGAGCAAGGCTTGCTGCCCCTTCCCCTCCTGGGTTTCCTCCGTGACACTGAGCCCCTTCGAGGACAGCGGGGTTGGTTTTGCACGCTCTGGTGTACGTTCGCCAGTTTTCCCTATTACTCTACTGCCGTTAGAAGACATTTGAAACGAATGGTCCTCTTGATGGACCCCTTGACTGTTTCCTGGAATTTTGAGAAAGACTCAAATTGGACCTTCACTCTTCTCCATCAGGCGAAACGTTTCGACCAGCTCCTTGTTTTGTGGGCTTGGCAGTTTCATATTCAGACTCCACCTTCCCTTGCTGGTCAGTAGGAGGCAATGGTAAGAGAGGAACACCGGCTTGATGTCAGTGGATCTGTATTAAACCAATCACAGTCACTCTCATGTCACCTCGGAGCTGAAATGTTCTCGTCCTCGTGCATTTTCCGACACTGTTCCTTGTGGCCCAGCAGGCCACGTTAATGCTGTTTGCTCGATTCGATTTCCAGCACCAGGTCAATCGTATCCTTTGATCTTCTTTCTTCTCATCCTCATCATTGTCTTATCGTGCTTTTTGTGGTGACGGTGGAGGAAGATGGCATCAATGGTGTCTATGGCAGCGGCGTTGTGAACCTGTAAGAGAAATCCTGGTGTCGACTGTGGTGCTGGTATGACCGGTCCAGGTACACCAGCTAATTGATTTGATTGGTCACATTGAACCATTGTTAATTGGACAGTGGAACTGAGATATTAAGCCAGCACGCTTGCGGCATCCACTGTCAAACTGAATCAAGTCAGAGAGATATGCAAGCCTCCACCTTGATTGATGATTGAGGGGTTGTTGATGAGATATTGCGACAAGCTTTCGGATGGAATAAAAAACCTGAATTTCTGCAGATATGCTTTTGAGACCGGTCCATGTAAAAGGGAATATTTAAATATCGAATGTTGTCTCATGTAACACCCTTCCTGTAAGAGAAGCTGAATTTAAATTGTACCAATTACATTGTTACATCAAACTTCTGCTAAGCCACCGCAGTCGGACATGTCCTGGATAACTAGCTAAAATGTCAGAGCTCACGCGAAATCTTGTGATTCCAATGAAACCTGTTGGACGATAACCTGGTTTCATGTAACCTCTGACATTGTCCACTCCAGTCCAACATCAGCACCTCCACATCAAAGCAGAAAGAAGCCATTCAAATCAGAGAGCTTCCACATGCACTCCAGAGAACATTAGGACAATGAAGCAGAACCATGTGAGAAGGAAAACACCCCAATTCTCGTTCGACAAGCTGTGCATTTTCAGTGCATAAACACTACTAAACACCCATCAAACACGAACATATCTTCAGCTCGTGAAAGGAGGTAGATATTTCAGAACTGTAAGGTTACTCTGGATATGAAAGGGAAAGACTGGTTTTATAAAGTTGTATATTTATCTATTTGTATTACAAAATTAATTTGCACATCTCTCAATAAGTGTAATTCCAGACCCACGAAGTAAGCAGGTAGATCAGACCATACGAAAAGGAAGCCAACAGGGGACTCTGTCGATGTCTGCAGGGAAATGGTCAACTTGTTGATTTATTGTTTTGCCTTAGCAATGTCCAAGAGGAAAAAATAATTCAACAAGTAAAGTTTCACTCACGGCCTTTCGGGAGGGAAACTGCCATCTTTTCCTGGTCTGGCCTACATGTGACTCACAACCCACAACAATGTGTTGGTCTCTTAACTGTTCTCTGGACAGGGCAATGAAAGCTCTCGAACTCGGGAGTAGCTCATCTATCATAAAACCGAAAAAGTTATGTTGCAGCTTTG
This sequence comes from Chiloscyllium plagiosum, assembly GCF_004010195.1. NCBI lineage: Eukaryota > Metazoa > Chordata > Chondrichthyes > Orectolobiformes > Hemiscylliidae > Chiloscyllium > Chiloscyllium plagiosum. The sequence goes on from NW_025210365.1 coordinate 13,539, forward strand.
AATGGCCCTGCTTAGATCTCACTGGGAGTACAGGGAGCAGGTCCAAGTATCACACTTTCAGAAGGATATATTGCCCTTCGAAAAATTACATGTTAGATTTTCAAGAATGATAATTGCACATTTGGGGTTAGATATGAGGACAGACTGTACGAATTAAGCCCATTCTCTTTCGAAATCAGAGTTCAGATCTGATAAAGATAAACCTTCTCCCCTGTTTGGGGTTTCGTGGACAAAGGGAAGTAGTTTATGAATTATGGTCAGTGTGTTCAGAAGAGATATTAAGAAGCATTTTCACACAGAAAAGGTAGCGGATGTTTGGAAGTCTCTTCCACAAATGGCAGTGAATGCTGGACCCGTCGTTTATTTTAAATCTGAGATAGATGCTTGTTGTTATGCATACGTATTTTGGGATAAGTCACAAACATAGCTGCATGAAGTTACCTT
>NW_025210365.1:14117-16897 GCF_004010195.1 Chiloscyllium plagiosum
GAGAGGGGTACTGCTATAGAGAGAGGTGGGGAGAGAGAGAGAGAGAGAGAGAGAGAGAGAGAGAGAGAGGTTGAGAGAGAGAGAGAGAGGTTGAGAGAGAGAGAGAGAGGTTGAGAGTGCGAGGGGTTGTGTTAATGTATCAGTGCGCAGCTGTCTTCCTGAAGCAAGTGGGGAACTCAGCTACATGGAGAGAGGGTTGGAAGATGTCAGTAAACACATCCCCTGTTTGTCCATGCATGATTTAAGTGCATGGCCAGGGACTCCATTATGGCCCATCGCTTTGCTTGGGTTGACTCTCAGGAAGACTGTTCTGATGTCTGCAGTGGCAACTGAGGGAGTAGGTGCGACGGCGGATGTTGGGGCAGACATCACTGCAACACTGGCATTCTGCTTAAGCCAAGCATACCATTGAGCGCTTCAGGGAGGGATGTGTCTACGTCCGCTGTTTTGCTCTGCTTCAGTTTTTAACCCGTCATATTGTTTAGGCCTTGCCAGAGGTGGCTGGATTCTGTTTGGTAGGTTTGGGCCTCTATCTTGGTCTGGTACTCTCTTTTGGCATCCCTGATGGCTTTGGGGAGGTCATCTCCACTTTCGCTGTTCTGGATTGCGACTCGAATGCTGCTTTCATGGCTTTCAGTAGGGAGTAGATATCCTACTTTATCCAAGGTCTCCGACTGGGGGACTCTCTGATTGATTTCTTTGGTAAGCAATCCTCCACATATTTGCTTTTGCAGTCTGTGACAGTGGTGGTGTACTCAACCAGGTTTTCTGCTGCGTACTTGGCCACGTCTCGTTCACCACATCCAATCGGTCTCGGAACCGTAATGCAACGCATCAGAAACAGCATTGTACTACCTTTGTGAAGTGTTATCCCATTTGAACTTCTGCTTGTAAGTTGTTTCCACACAAAGGAGAGACTAGGAGCTAAGGAAACAGGCTCAGACCTTGGAATGTAGATGAGAATGAATTTCTTCAGACGATCTGTGGTTAAGCTATGGAAATCGTCATCACATATGCGTGTGGAGACCAGATCGTTGAATGTATTTAGGACAGAGATATATGGATTTGTTATTAGTCAGGGGATCAAAGACTGCAGAGATAAGGCAGGAGAATGGGATGGAGAAACAGAGCATTCATGATTAAATTGCACAGCTGACTCGATGGGCTGAATGCCCGAATTATGCTCCAACATCATAAAAATATTGATGTATCGACGCAAGTAGCGCTAACATAAAACAATATTTATATATTACATGTGTGGTTGAAACGTGCACAAAAGTGCTGACATCCAGCCTTTTATAATGTCTTCCCCTGCCTTGTTCAGTTCGTAACACAGGTGTTTGAACAGAAGTAACAGTTCAGCTTTCACGGTTCAGGAAGTAGAGGTAATGATATTTGGATCTTTCGCAAATTCCCAGAAATGCACCATTGTGAGTATTGTGCACAATGTGCTGCTGTAGGGTTCAATTACCTTTTTTCATTAGAAGCAATCTCATGCTGATCGAGAAATATATCCACACTGCGAGAACCACGGAGCCACACCTACATCCTCACACACCCACCAACACAGAGACACACAAACACACCCACGCACAGAAATACAGTCAAATTGAGATAGAGGAAGATGGTGACAAACAGAAACAGGAACACAACCAAACTCGCATACACACTAACACATGCAAAAAAAAACATCAAATGAAATAATGGAGCATACTTAAACACCAACTGCATAAACATACTCAAACTCTCGAAAACACACACAGCAAAACAATCAGACTGCAGTTTGGGAACACACCAATACACTGACACATTAATGCAGCCACACTCACACAGACAAACACACAGCCACACAAACAGGCATATTGAGATATATAGGATCATACCAATGGACAGGCAGAATTCACACACACAGAAATGCAGTCATATTGAGATATGGAAACAAATCTACACACACTCTCATAAAACAGTCATCCTTTGACATGGCAGCACATGTGTACACAGGTACAGAATCACATCCACGTCCACACATATAGACATGAATTCAGAGTGAGTGACATTATACACCAAACTGCAAAAACTGACAGAAACATTTTGAGATACATGCATGAGCACATTGAAGCATTGTTACCGAACCACAAACGTAAATGCATACAGGCACAGAATGACATTCAGAAACAAAGTGATGCACCCACAGACAGGCAGAGAAAGATCCTGCTTGGGGCACAGAAAGATCTCGGCATACACACAGCCAGCCAAACACACTCTCAATAACACTATCACCTACGTAAACAGGAGCACAGCCAGGCAAAAACACACACGCAATCCCACAATAAGACACCTAAACTCAATGACAAACACACAAGTAGTCACAGAACCATCATAACAATATGACAGTAACACACAGAATCCCAGTCGTACAGCCATAATATTGTAACCCTGAAAGCTGAACAAACAGCATTCACACAGGCAGAACACAGCAAACACACATGTGCAAAACACACAGATTCACAATCACACAGGCACAATAACAGACACATTAAAAGACTCAAATTCACGGAAACACTCTCATGGAGACTGAATAACATACTCAAATAAATAAACACAGTAATGTAAAATCAATGAAATACTTGCAACACACATAAGTGGAAACGCACACACTGTCACACCCAGGGACATAACCAAGCACAAAAAACAAAGAATCCACATACAGTAACATTCCGACAGAAGCAATGAAGCAAAACCAACAGAGACATACAAGGACCCACAAAAACTGAAAGGGA
>NW_025210365.1:17261-19148 GCF_004010195.1 Chiloscyllium plagiosum
GAGAGACTGAGCAAGAATCTGAGATATGGGGAAGTGCGCAAGACGGGGGTGAGAGGGACAGTGACAATGTCAGAAAGAGTTGGAGAGAGAGAACGTAATATCCTTGTGATGGGAATAGACAGGTAGTGAACTCATCGAACTCTCTCAAAATCAAACGTGCAAGAAGTAGTTACCCATTCAGGTGAGGGGATAAACAGCACATGGAGCCTTTCACTTGTTGTAAAAACCTGTTTATTGAGAGCAGAAAAATCAGAATCTGACAATTATCATGATGTTACAACTGAACAAGCTGCGATTTTCTGGAAGAGTGGGCGAACCAGGTATGAAGGGCTGAACGGCCTGCTGCTGCTCATTGTCTGGGTGTCCCCGTGTGCCTCGAACCGTCAGTCAATCAGGGACAACAGCGTGTTCCTGAGCATAGTGATTGGTAACCCATACTGCCTCCCCCTCCCTATCCACCGCTGGTGCTATAGTCAGATCCATGTCATTGCACTGATGGAATCCTGGCCATACATGAACAATTCCTACACTGGGAACACTGTGGCCATGTCTGAGCATCTCTTTGTTGTTTTGCAGAGTCATGAAATGAACAGTTTACGTGGCCAGCTGTTACACCACGTTTCCGAACTTTGCTCGGAAATTGGACAGTCACTGCATAAATTAATGTGTCACTGCAGCTGAAATCCTTCAGCATTTCTCCGATGTACATAAAAGATGACGAGCGAGCCATACTTTCTGAGAATTGTTCCTTTCATGCGGAAGTATAAGTTGTTTGCAACGTACACTGTCAACAGAAGAATGAAGCTAATGATATGGTGAAGAGGGAAATCAACGACTTCCTCTGGTTCGCAATCCCTGCGTCTTTAACTCTCTGCCGGACTCGGCCCCATCAGTGTCTTGTGGAACCGACTAGCCACCAAAATGTATCTGACAGCCATACTGCTCATCAACAGAATTAACACGAATTTGATGAAAAGAGTTGAAATGTTAACAAATCAGTTAAACTCCAGTCACCTGGGATCAGTAATTAACTTAACTTTACAAGGCAGTACCATGGAACGTTGTCAACTTCCCTTCTAGATTGAAACTAAAATAGAAGTGATTTCTATTTTTGGGACAGAGCAGAACGCCAGTTGTAGCTAGAACCACAGCCAAGTCTTTGTCTGCCCAAAATTTTCTCTTAGCTTTCGGCAGCAAATGGTTACAAAACGATCAAAGGAGAAAAGACAGTGAGCCAGAGGGAACACTCTGTGGCTGCACTGACAAGGACAAAGATGGCACTGCACACAAGAGTGATGTTCAGAAAACATTTTGGGAAATAAAATTGTTTCAGTCGACTGAATATGATGTTAGTGAGAATGATGTTTCAGTCGACTGAATATGATGTTAGTGAGAATGAACAAGAGACCCAACATTGCCATATCCAACAGGCAGCGCGTTGTGCAGTTGGAGAGGCCACACTTTCCCGGGTGAGAACCAAAATCAGCAGGAAATTAACGAAAGAGGCAGCAAGTGGATCGGAAATCGGAAATTACTGATCAAACATTCTCCATGTCTGCCCAGAGAGCAATTGAAGATCTTAGCCCCTAAATGGGTCAGTTGGAAGGATTCAGATATCAAGTTAAAACAGCACAGCACCTAGCCTGGCTCATTTCAAAGCAGCTCACTCCAGGATAGGGGACAGGAATTTGACAGACGAGAAGTGGTCGTCAATTCTACGATGAGAGGTAAGAGGCTTAGAGGAGATTGGAGTAAAAGGCTTTCAACAAGAGAGTGAGGTGATTTTGCAATTCAGTGCTTCGGACTTGAACAGGATAAACACTTGAAGTATTGCAACATTCATGATGATGAGTATAGTGTGAAACCTGGGACAAGTCTTGATTTCGT
>NW_025210366.1:0-782 GCF_004010195.1 Chiloscyllium plagiosum
GAGCTTTCTAAGGAATGACAATTCTGTGATCAAAACAAAATATGCAAAAGCGTGACGATGTATAAGAGAGAAGGAGAAAGAGAGAAAAAAGAGAAAGACTGAAATTTTTGGAATTCTAACAAACTTTTAAAAGTGATTTGTGCAAGTAACACACATGGAATGATATTAAATTGTAGCATTGAACTATAGTAGTGTTGCAGGAGTAGAAAAATTGAAATATATTAAATCAAATTACAATTACCATTGAACCTGCTTAAAGTTTTAATTCCGATGGAAAAAATTCATAAAAGATCCGTTATACAACGAAGGAGTGACACCAGTTGCTTACAATCGATGTATTTTATTGCAGACACCAGAGTTTTCTCAATTTGCATATGTGAAGCACTGATGTAAATGTATATGAAGAGTGCAAATCATACTGACAGTCAAAGCAAACTATCATACAGTATGGTTGCAGACACCAGAGTTTTCTCAATTTGCATATGTGAAGCACTGATGTAAATGTATATGAAGAGTGCAAATCATACTGACAGTCAAAGCAAACTATCATACAGTATGGGGCGACCAATTATTCTTCAGATAGCAGACATTTATTGTCCTTTCTTGACCACTATTGGTCTACCTGGTATGTAAGGTATTAACTCTACTTATTCATTTCGTTTTCCTACATTTTTTAGCTGGAGATATTGGTTAAAACAACAACGTACTTAAATGTGTAGCAAGCATTCGTATATTCATCAGACAGAAATTATCTGCAGTTCCAAGATCCAGGATTAATCTAA
>NW_025210366.1:15855-16649 GCF_004010195.1 Chiloscyllium plagiosum
TTTCCAAGTCAGGATGGGGAGGGGCTCGGAGGGGTATTTGCAGGGGGTGGTGTTCCCATGTATCTGCTGCCCTTGTCCTTCTGGATGGAAGTAGACATAGGTTTGGAAGGTGCTGTCTGAGGACCTTTGGTGAATTGCTGCAGTACATCTTGTAGCTGGTACACACTGCTGCGACTGAGTGTCGGTGGGGGGAGGGAGGGAGGGGATGTTTGTGGATGTGGGGCCAATCAGGCAGTGGACAGCAGGAGGCTGGAAAAACCCAGCAAGCCAGGCACCATCAGGAGGGGGAGAGGTCAATGTTTCAGGTGTAATCCTTCTTCAAGGGGAGGCATCTGTTCCTTATTCCATCTGGGTGGTAGCTGTGAGTCTAAGGGGCGTTGGAGAGTTGTTGCTACTGAGTGTTGGTTATGGATGGGGAGTTAATTAGAGTCATAGAGTCATATAGCACGGAGACAGGCCCTTCAGCCCATACTGGTCCATGCCAACCAAAACGTCTGTCATGCTAACCCCATTTTCCTGCACTTGGCCCACACCCTTCTCATCCTTTCCTATCCATGTATGTGTCCAAATGCCTTTTAAATGTTGTTAATGTACCCGCCTCAACCTCTTCCGCTGGCAGCTCATTCCATATGCGTGCCACCCTCTGGGTAAAAACGTTGCCCCTCAGGTTCCCTTTTATTCTTTCCCCTCTCACCTTAAACTGATGCCCTCTAGTCCTCGCTCCCCCAACCCTGGGGAAAAGATTGAGTGCATTCACCCTACCCAGGCCTCTCATGATCTTATACACTTCTAGA
>NW_025210366.1:16659-19152 GCF_004010195.1 Chiloscyllium plagiosum
GATCTTATACCTTCTAGAAGATCCTCCCCCCCCCCCCCCACCTCAATCTCAAACACTAAAGAGAAATATCCTAGCTTGTCCAACCTCTCCCTATAATTCAGATCATTGATTCTTGGCAATATCCTTGTAAAATTTCTTCTGTACTCTTTCCAGTTTAATAACAATCTTCCTATACCAAGGTGACCAAAATAGAACACAGTAGTCCCAAGTGCAGCCTCACCAGCGTACTGTCTAACTGCAGCATAACCTCCCACCTTCTAAACTCAGTGCCCTGACTGATCAGGCCAGTGTACCAAAAGCCTCCTTCACTGCCCTGTCTACCTGGGACTCCACTTTCAGGGAACTGTGCACCTGAACTCCAAGGTCCCTCTGTTCCACTACACTCCTTAAGACCCTAATGTTCACCATGAAACTCCTACCTTGATTTGTCTTTCAAAGTGCAAGACCTCACACTTATCTATATTAAACTCCATTTGCCATTTCTCGGCCCACTTCCCCAGCTGATCAAGGTCCTTCTGCAATTTCTGATAACATTCCTCACTGTCCATGATACCGCCCACCCAAGTGTCATCAAACTTACTAATCATGTCTTGTACATTCTCATCCAAATCATTGATATAGATAACAAACAGCAATGAGCCCAGCACCAATCCCTGAGACACTCCCCTAGTCACAGGCCTCCAGTCCCACAAGCATCCTTCCACTATTACCTACCATCAAATTGATTGTGTATCCAATCTGCCAGCTACCCCTGGATTCCATGTGATCTAAAGCAGCCTACCATGTGGAACCTTATCAAAGGCCTGACTGAAATCCATAGAGACTACATCCACCACCCTGCCCTCGTCAACCTTCCTGGTCACTTCATCAAAGAACTCGAACATTTGTGAGATATGATCTCCCACCACAAAGCCATGCTGACTACTCCTAATCAAACCCTGTCTTTCCAAATGCATGTGCAGAGGAACTTCAATTATCTGAAGGACACTGGCGGGGTGTATTTTGTTTGATTCATTGAATTCCAGATAATTTGGATAATCGAATTCTGGATAATCAAATACCGGATTACATAGTTTAGCCAAGCATCGGGACCTTGCAATCTTGCCAGACAATCTGATATTCGAATAATTGAATGCCAGATAATTGAGGTCCCTCTGTATATCTTATCCCTCAGAATCTTCTGAAGTAACGTACCTGCCACAGCTGTCAGCCTTACTGCTCTATCGTTCCCAGGATTTTCTTCACAGCCTTTCTTGAATAAGGGCACAACATTCCCTACCCTCCTGTCATCTGGGACCTCACCCGTGGCTAACGATGGGTACAAACATAGCAGCCAGGACCCCAACAATTTCTCCCCTCGCCCCTCACAGCTTTCTACAAAATCGTGAAGGCTATAGACAGGGTGGATAGCAAGAAGTTTTATCCCCAGAGTGGGGGACTCAGTTACTGGGGGGGGGGGGGTCACGAGCTCAAGGTGAGAGGGGAAGGTTTAAGGGAAATATGCGTGGAAGGGTCTTTACACAGAGGGTGGTGGGTGCCTGAAGCACGTTGCCAGCGAGGTGGTAGAGGTGGGCACAATAGTGTTATTTAAGATGTATCTAGACAGATATATGAGTGAACAGGGAGCAGAGGGATACTGATCCTTAGAAAATAGGCGACAGATTTAGATAGAGGATCTGGATCAGCACAGGCCTGGAGGGCCGAAGGGCCTGTTCCTGTGCTGTCATTTTCTTTGTTCTTTGTTCTAGGATAGATCTGGTCAGGAGCAGGAGACGTATCCCCCTTCACTGGGCAGATGGCCTTGTTCTAAATGGTGTTGAGCTTTTGGTTGTTGGTGGGTCAGCTGGTGAGTGTAGGTGATGAGGAAATCAGAGCAGGAAGTGACCTCCTCCACCATCCAGTTAGACCTGGGGAGATGTTCTGGAGCTAGTGTGACTGTCCTCCAACAACCACAACCGTCTTCCATGTGGCAGCTCGGAGTTCAGTCAGCAGAGAGCTGTCCTGTGACTGACTTCAGTTTCACTTGGGTACTTGCTGTGTCCCTTTGCTGTGTTGCTTTGATGTCAAGGGCAGAGGGACCTAACTATTCACCGTCAGGAGCTGAGCATCAGTCAGCAGATTGTCCCTGAGTGAGCATCATTTCACATCGGACAGTGTGGTGCTGGAAAAGCACAGCAGGTCAGGCTGCATCCGAGGAGCAGGAAAATCCACGTTTCAGGAATTCCTGATGAAGGGCTTATGCCAGAAACGTCAATTCCCCTGCCCCTCAGATGCTGCCTGACCTGCTGGGCTTTCCCAGCACCACACTCACGACTCGGATCACCAACATCTGCAGCTCTCACTGTCTCCTCACGTCATTCGATGGTATTGTCAATGGGCCCGTCCATCATTCCCCGAATGATTGACAGTAGACACTGTGGCAATAATAGATGATCTGGATTTGTCCTGTCCTGTTTGGGCAGGATGTGGCTGGGACAATTTTCCATATTGTCA
>NW_025210367.1:0-4266 GCF_004010195.1 Chiloscyllium plagiosum
TTCTCCTATTATTAAGAGGCTTCTTTCAGTGATTTATCCCGTTGTAGCAGCAGATGGATCAACTCCGATACTAACAAGGATCAACATCTGCAGAGACATGGACAGAAGAGGTCAGAATCTGAGACCATTAGACTGGACTGTTCTAACAATGGATCAGAATCTGAGAACGTTAGACTGCAATGTTCCAACAATCGACAGGAGTTTATACTTGGGTCTTCTATATCTTTCCTGTTGTTGGGAAACTATATCATATTGGATATTAGGTGTATTGCTTATTATTCAGGCGGGTTACTATCCCATTCTTGCTATCATTGGTGCACCTGGTAAATCTCTCTATCTCTCGCCTTTTATTAATTCCATAATCTATGTTGAATTTCATTGTTATTTCGATTTTTATACCCTTTTGACAATGCCTGAAACTAACGTCTCAGAAACCAACTCCACTCATTACCCATCAACTTCAGACCTCTCCCTCATATCTGAGAACGAAATTATTCATAATATCGAGGACATTTTTTTGCCTTGAACTGAATTATGTCTCACTGTTCTCTTCATTGCAAAACCTGTCAATCAGCACCTCCATTGTAACCTACGTGCCACTCTGTGTCAGTGTTGTTCCTGAATAAACCGTTTTCTGTACCTTGGTAAAATCAGACTTTATGGTTCCAGCTCTCCAGCGCCAACTGTTCAAGTTACAAATATTTCGATCACACTGTTTTCTTGTCTCCAAGCTTCACAATCGTGATTCCATGTCAGAGTAGTTTTTTTGTTGAGCAGAAATTCAGAAGTGCAGGATATTACTCTTAAGGCACTATTTCAAATCCTACCACAGCTGATGCAGAACTTAAAATCAAATTATAAGAATTGTAATAAATGCCAAGTTCACTTTTCACAAACGTAAGGTCCCGGCATTATGCATGAAAGCCTATCTGTTTCACTGGTGTCCTTTGCCCAAAAAATCGAACATTATTATCTGGTTTGGTGTAGGAGTGACTTTAGACCCGCAACAATGTGCTGACCATATACTGCCTTGTGGATTGACCTCCAAACCAAGGGCTAATAATAATGATCAGCAAAGTTGCCCTTGGCAGCGAGGCCGACATCTCATGAAATACCAAAATTATAGGTTGAAACAAACAAAAAAGTTGGAGATTTGAAATTGAAAGAAACAGTTAAGTGCTTGGGAAATGGAATAGGTTTGGAAACCTCTGAAAAGACAAAAATAGAATTAACATTTCGAGTCCATTGAACATACATTGGGACTGAAAGCAGCTGGGACATAGTGAGATTGATGCTGGCGACAGGGACCTCTGTTTTTAAGAGGTGTGAGTTGAGTATATGGAGAAAAAACAGACAGATGGACAGAAAAAAACATGTAAACAATGGGATTGTTGATCACTAACTGGGATTGGGAATAACATGTGAGATTAATCTAATTTATTTTTCACCTTTTCCCATATTCATGAATGTCATGCCTAGGTAGTTCCCCTCTCTCTCTTTTCTCTGAGTATGATCATCTTTATTCATTAATTAATGGGTTGTGAGTGTCGCTGGCTGGGTCAGCAGTTATATCCCTTTCCCAGTTGCCATTGAGAAAGTGTTGATGAGCTGCTGTCTTGAACCACTGCAATTAAAGTGCTGTAAATTGCCAACGTATTGGTTCATGCAGTTTCTTTGGCACTTCGAAGCGATTAATATAACTGAGTGGCTTGGCAATTTCAAAGGGCAATTGAAATTCAACAACATTTCTGTAGGCGTGCGGTCAACCAGACGACGAGAAGATAGCAGATATCCTTCCGTGAAGGACAATTTTGAATCAGCTAGGTTCTTTTCTGACAATCGGCGATAGTTTCAGAGTTTTATTAAATTCTTCATTCCAGCGGTTATATTGAATTCAAATTCCACCGTCTGCCGTGGCATAGTTCGAATCCAGTGTACATTTCTTGGGACCGTGGATCATTAGCGTGGAGGTAATATCTGGACAATTGCCACCCCAGCATTTTCAATCATCTCAAGTGATAATAATCATGTTGACCTTATCGTTGAGCAGGGACATTGTCAAGTAGTTCCATGGAGAGCGGAACTGTTCGTGTTTCAGGTCACTGGGACTGTACAGAGCTGTAATCAGTCAGGTAAAGCAACTGAGGACAGGAAAGCATTTCCAGCACCGAATGTGTGTTCCGTGCATACACGGATTTGACTTGCTCCAATCATTGGAAATCCAGTCGAAGTTCTGGAAATTATTTCTCACGTTTGCGTTGACATTTGCTGCATTCATTCAGGGAGGCCTCAGGATCTGTTGACGCCACTCTGAGTGAAGTATGTGCACTGCCTTCACAGTGTATCTGGGTTTGCAACATGGCTAACAAATGGAGCAGAAGTTGCATAGAAGGGAAATTCTGCAACCAGAGAAGAGAAGGATACTGCACTATCCTCTCTGGATGTTCAGGAAAATTTTCTTATTTATACATATTCCAGGGGCAAATTTTGAAGCCAGTTTGATTCAACAATGGGAAGGTAACAGAGCTGTCTCATCTCCTTCAGCGTAACCTGTAATCTCACACCACAGAGAGTACTCTGCTGACACTGGCCATGAAGTGAACTGGTTGGATTCTGGAACTTTCCGAGCAGGAGTGACTAACACACCGATCATGTGGCAGAATGCCGTCCTCTGATGTATTCACAACATGACAGAGGCCATCTCTGTCCAATGCAGTGTATATGTTGATTCTGTCTCCACAGAGGAAGGAACAGAATAACAGATAGGCCTGGGGAACTGGGCAAGTTCGATAGCTCTTTTCGAGGTGCTACTGACATGGTGGGTCAAGGGTCTCCTCTTGCACTGACAATTTCTTGGTTCTGTGAGCTACATCTCTGTGTATTGATGGATGCAAAGTTTTTTCCAAGCTGTTTAGTTATCGTGACCGCATATGGTGAAAACAGGATGGAGAGGGAAAACAGAAAACTAAATCCTGGAAAGCTCGATGCCAGCTGTCAGGAAAATAATAGTACTTTTTGACTAGACACTTCATGATGATATGATTTGATAGAGTCAGTCTAGATTCAGGAATGTGAAATTATGTTTGATAAACCTACTGAAGTTTACACAGAATATTGTTTGTGACATCAATACATGGGAGCTAGTGGGAGGTGATTGGCTGAATTTTCTGAAGACTTTTGACGTTGTTGCACGCCAGTGAGTCAACAAAGTTCAGAGTCCTTCTGAAAGGGGTGAATATGTACATGCATTGAGAATTGGATCATGGGGAGAATACAGAGAGTACGTTCCTGCTCTTGGTTGAAGGACATTGCTCATAGGTAAACATATATCAGTGCTTTGAGCATAGCTATTCACACGGCAAATGAATGATTTGGTTGTGAGATTCATATACCATCATTCTCATTTCGCATTTGTTAGAAGTCGAGAGGATGGGAAATGCTGTTGGTGAAAGGGACCTGGGTGTCCCCGGACATGAGGACAACAAATAATCAGCACAAGAAATAGTATGTTGCCATTAACTGTGAAATTATTCAAGTACAGGAATAAATTATCATCCTGATATTGTAGAGTATTGTTGAGGCAATATTTGTGGCAATTTGCACAGATTTTCTGTCTGTTATAAGAAATGTTCAATTTTCCACAGAGGTAGTGCAAAAGAGTTTACTAGACGATGATGGTACCATGAGGCGAATGTGAAGTAAACGCGTTTTCAATCAGTCACACTGTGAGAGAGTAGGAGGTGAATGCACTGCAACTTGAGGGTTGTGGACTGACATGTATTATGTTCAGAAAATACAGCATAGAGTAAGAAATTGTATATTTTTTTCTCCATGATATGTGATTCCTGATAGTTCATGTACCTGTGTGGAGCCCCATGCTGGTTGAGAGGGAGCTCCAGGCTCTGAATGAACCCTCACGATCTCAACGTCAAGTTGGTGTGTGACCCTGCACTGTACACAAATCTCTCAGCAGCCACAATGCTTTACTTCAGAAAACGTTAGCTATTCCTACCAGCTTCTGACATCCATAGGAATGCAGTCTGTCTTCTCGGTGAGGGAAAGTGCCTGTTTCAGACGTTACATCACTGAATTTCCGTCCTCACTGTCAACAAACTATGTTACAGTAACATCTGTGTACCGTTAACAATGGTTCCTGATGAACACCTCGGTGTGCTAACTGGGCTCTTTGCCTCCCTATGCAATGGGCAGGTGGGACTGAATGGAACCTTCTTATCAAATCTCGGTTCGATGCGATGAACGGCTTCG
>NW_025210367.1:4314-15559 GCF_004010195.1 Chiloscyllium plagiosum
TCCTATTGAGATATCCCGTGACTGAGAGGATTGACTTCCATTAACCACAAATATCACGCTTTGTGCTCTGAATGATCTCATGCAGTGGGAGGTTTACAACGGTTTCCATTAAGTTCAATTTTGTTCGGGTTCCTTGATACGATCATCAGTCAAATCCTGCTTTGATATCAGGGCCAATCATTCCTACCTTGTGTTCATGTCTTTTGTTAATGTATTTTAGTCATCGTGTATGTGTGGAGAGTGTTTCCTTTTCACAGAGGGTAGTGACTGTCTTGACATCACTATTGCAGAGAGTTAGGGCAGATGGTGTACGAGATGTTTGGAAGGGGGAGTACAACGAATTGTTAAAGTATCAGAGAGTTGAGGGATGCAGGGATTGGGCGCAAGAGAGGAGTTGAGGCCTGGAGCAGATCAGCAATGATATTATTGAAGTGTAAGTTCGGATTGAGGATCTGAATGACTTACTCCTGTTTCTTATGTTCTTGAATTCTGTTACAGGAAAGTCAGTGGTTGTAATCGTCCTCGAATTCTTATTCTTGAATGTTGCAGTCAGAGAGACCAGAGGAATTTGTGGGCAAATTCTGTGTGTTGTATTCACAGTAGATCTGTGCCAACAAATTGAACAATAAATGTAGAGAGGGTAACTTTTGTAACAAGAGAGGAAGGGGATTTTACACATTGGCACCACATTCCCTTCCCAATTACATTTTCCAATCCATCAAAAACCGTGAATGACAGTCTTGAGGGCCTGAAATGTCTCTTCTGTTTCTGCACACCAGGTATTATAACCAAGTGGCCACAAATGTGTAGCACATTTTGGGGGCAGAATTGAACCATTGGAAAACCGGACTGAGGGGCAAAAATTGGTCATGATACCCTTTGCCCTGCTCCAACATACCATAAGTTCGTAGTTGTTTGTTTGTAAAAAGAGTTGCACTTTCTTATCTTTCTTATCATTGACTCACTTCACTGTCAAATATCTCACTAATACACTTTTGAATAAATTCAACACGTAACACCAGAACCTTTGGGGAAGAGACTAACAACTCACGTGGCCCGTTGAGAAGTTTGGTCGATGTTGGAGGGTAACTGTGCCCTTTTCTAGTCTCACTCTTGACGAAGTTCAATTGTAATCAGATTGGTGATATGGTTAGTTATGTAACCGTAACCCTCAGACCGATTTGTGTTCAGTGGTCAGGACAAGTTAGGCAGCTGCCCTAAATTTGCAAAAATAACTAATCTGTTATTAAGCAAAGTTAATGAAGCTATGATAGAATGATAGATGAAAAATAAATTGTTCATTTAACATGTGCACATGAGTAATAATCTTTCTATAACTTCTGAGGCACATGCACAAAAGCACATGCAGACATTGTTTTACGCTCACAGAAACACACACACTTCCTGAACACAAACACAAAAAGAAAACGCTGTCTATACATTAACCTGAAAGAGGTTTATCAAAATTATTGTTAAACTCAAAACAAAAAGAAAATCTGATCTTGTTCAAAGATATATTGCCTCTGAAGTTATTCTGCCCTGACAAGCTGTTGACAATGGGGTTTTCTCCTGGTATCTATCTGAATTCCCTTTGCTGAAGGCAGTGGAGAGATTCCAATGCATGCTCAAAGTGAATCCTCCACGAGTGGTTACGATGACTGACTGGTTTTCAACTCTTGTATGCTGCTGTGGGCAGGAGCAATGAAAGCGAGGGAGCAATAGGCTGTTGTTCCTCAGGTTGTTACATGTTCTCAGTATCTGAGATGAAACATACAGTAATGTTATCCGACCACAAAACTGTGTCATGTGATGTCTGTGTGAATATTCTCTGGACTCTATGACACCATCCCTGTTCCATACTCCATGTGGGAGCGATTTATAATTTGAAGAATTTTTCTTGTCATTTTTGTAAAATACCTGTCTTCATAATATCAGTGTCAAAATGAATGCTGTACATTGTTTTCTTAAAGGCGAATCCTTAATCTTATTCTCCTATAAACGCGGAAACATTCATCAGCTACACATCTGATTTACTCAATTTAATACCTTCTACGTTTCAAATGAACATCTCTCATTCTCAGGCCTGAAGTGTTATGAACTGGCAAAAGTTCTAAAAATCATGACGGACATGAATACAGTGAATTTCCATTTTGCTAGAGTGGGGATGTCGAAAACTAGATGGCCGAGTGGAAATGTTTAAAGGGGTGCTGATGCATAACATTTTATCAGCCAGAGGATGTCGCTTGCATGGAATGAGTTGCCAGACGAAGTGGTGGAGGCTGCTAAAATTACAATAGTTAAAAAGCCAACTGGATGGAAATATGAAATGAAGTGCTACGAGGGATATGGGCCAAATGCTGGTATGTGGGATTAGATCAAATTGCGATGTCTGTTCTTCATGGACGAGTTGGATTGAAGTGTCCGTTTCCATACTGCATTCCTCTGACACACATAAGACCGTAAATCCCTGAACAAGTTATTTGAAACATATTGAAATCCTTCTGAAGCGATTGATTTTTTTTCCAGTTGAGCGAATCATAACTGCATCTAATACATCGTATGTGATGTGAACAATTCCATGTACTAATGCACTAAAACATCACGATGAGTATACACCTACAACCTTTGCATGAAACAATATCACTTCAAATACCTTGCAAATCACGTGCTGAGTTTGCAGTTTAACTGCAGATTCGTGTGTCAGAAACACATGAATTCTTTTGCTCAACTCATTTCTGCAATCTCTCTCAATTTATGTCTTTCACTGTTATTAAACGTTTCCATCATAGTTCAAAAATTCCAGATTATTGCACTTTTGCTGAAGCTTTGTACACTAATCTCCCCAATCCATATCCCAGTGCAGACCCTCCCTCCCCAATTAAATGATCATCTTGGTGAATGAGTTAATTCAGCTCCATCCAAACCGTTCCCTGATCCAAATCATTCATATATGTTGTAAATAGTTGATGATCAAACACGGATGCCTGAGACACTCCACCAAGTTTTCGCTTTCCAACCTGAAAATTAACGTTTCTCCCAGCCATCTATTTCCTATTAGTTACCCAGTGCTCCCCTTTGCTGTGTACAAGCCTGGAAAGTTGTGTAGTCTCATCCTGTGCTGTGCAATTACATGAAATGCAGAAAACTTCATTGTTTTTGTGCATAACTCCTTAGAGGGTAGAATGGTCTCCTCCCATCTCATCGTAACGATACTGACTGGCTGAATGGGATCTTCCTCTACGTCTGTATCTGCTTCGTGGTTAGGGATTGGAGAAGACACATGGGATAGGAGCTGTAGCTGACCATTCGGACTATTGAACCTATTGCACCAATCAGAATTCTTTGATTGTGATGTGATTGCGGCTGAACATCCTTTTCCTGTCTGTTCCCAAAAAACATGGGTTCTGTTGTTCTATGGTACTCAAGCTTGAATATTTTCAGTGAACCAGTCTTCACTGGTGTTTGGTGATGGGAAGAGCAGAGAAGCCACAACCCATAAGAGAAAGGATAATTCCTCCTCAGCCTGAAATTTGAAGGCTTCTTATTCTCTAAAATGTGTTCAACTCAAAACTATCACCACACTGTTGAGGCACAAGGCCACAACAACTAGAAACGCATAGATACCATACACCCTCTCAACCTTGTCCTCATTTGCATTAATCCTCGACAGTTAAATGCTTATTCAATTCAGCCTCCACTGAACGTACCGGAAGACAACTCCACATACCATAATTTCCCAGGAGTCTATGAAATTGGAGCAGATTTAGGCGATTCGGGCCAACGAGTCTGCAGTAGCGTGTGATTTCAGCTGAAGGTTTTTTGAACTCTATTCTCCTGCCTTCTCCAACTGAACTTTATAGAGTAGTAGTGATAGAGATGTACAGCATGGAAACAGACCCTTCGGTTCAATCCGTCCATGACAACCAAATATCCCAACCCAATCTAGTCACACTTGCCAGCACCCGCCCCATATCCCTTCAAACCCTTCCTATTCATATACCAATCCAAATGCCTCATAAAAGTTGCAATTGTACCAGCCGCCACCACTTTCTTTGGCAGCTCATTCCATACACATACCACTCTCTGTGTGAAACAGTTGCCCCAATGCTGTCTTTTATATCTTTCCCCTGTCACCACAAACCGATGCACTCCAGTTCTGGACTCCCCAACTGCACGGAAGAGACTTTGTCTCTTTGCCCGAAACATGCCCCTCATTTTTTTTTAACCTCTATAAGGTCACTCCTCAGCCTCCGACGCTCCAGGGTAAAGAGGCCCAGCCTGTTCAGCCCCTGCCGTTTGCAACAAATCCTCCAACCCTGGCAACATCCATGTAAATCTTTTCTGAACCCTTTCAAGTTTCACAATTTTTTTCCGATCGGAATGAGACCAGAACTGCACACAATATTCCAACAGTGGCCTAAGCAATGTCCTGTACAGCCGCAACATGACCTCCCAACTCCTGTACTCAATAATCTGAACAATAAAAGAAAGCATAACAAACGCCTTCTTCACTATCCAATCTACCTGCGACTCCACCTACAAGAAGCTATGAATCTGCACTCCAAGGTCTCTTTGCTTACCAACACTCCCTCGGACATTACCATTAATTGTATAAGCCCTGCTAAGATTTGCTCTCCCAAAATTCAGCACCTCGCATTTATCTGAATTAAACTCCATCTGCCACTCCTCAGCCCATTTTCCCATCTGATCAAGATCCTGTTGATATCTGAGCAAACCCTCTTCGCTGTCCACTGCACCTCCAATTTTGGTGTCATCTGCAAACTTACTAACTGTATCTATTATGCTCGCATCCAAATCATTTATATAAATGACAAAAAGTAGTGCACCCAGCACTGATTCTTATGGCAGTCAATTGGTCACAGGTCTCCAGTCCGAAAAACCTACCTCCACCACCACCCTCTGTCTTCTATCTTTGAGCCAGTTCTGTGTCCAAATGTTTGGTTCACCCTGTATTCCGTGAGATCTAACCTTGCTAATCAGTATCCCATGGGCAATCTTTTTGAACGCCTTACTGAAGTCCATATAGATCACATCTACCGCTCTGCTTTCATCAATCCTCTTCGTTACTTATTCATCCCCATTAATGATAAACATAACTACCTCTGTCTGAAATGTACGATTTAATGAACTGGTCACACTTCAGTTTGGAATACCTGAGCAAGACCAAAATGGGTGACCAAAATGCAGTAAAGAACGTGTAGGAAGACAGTGCATGTGCCCACTGCGGTTAAAACACTCCAAAGCAAGCTTACTGTTTGGAGTATAGTTGGTGGAGATGGCTCACCAGGGGAGGGCAGCAGTTGCCAAGATCATGGCACTGTGGTGGGCACTGCTGTTCAGAAGGGCGGAAAAAAAGACTCGTGGGACGATATTCATAAGGTATTTCGGTATGGTATGTAGCCTCCCAAGTGCTCAGTCAGGGATGTCACCGGTGGCCTTCAGAGCATTCTAAAAGGGGAGTTTGAGCAGCCAGTTGTCTTGGTGCATACAGGCACCAACAATAAAAGTAAATAACGAGATGACCTTCTGAAAGCAAAATAGTGGGAGCAAGGAGAGAAGTTAAAAAGGAGGACCTGAATGGTAGTGATCTCGGGATTATTACCAGTGCCACATATGAGTCAGTGTATAAATGAGAAAATACGCAGGATGAACACGAGGCTTGACGGATGGTTTTAGAGGGAGGGGTTCAGATTTGTTGGACGTTGGGACCGCTTCTACAGAAGGTGACACGATTACAAATTGGACTGTCTGCATCTAAACCAGACAGGAACTGATAGCCTTGGAGCAGTTTTTGCTACTGCACGGGCTGGGAACCAGAAGAGAAAACAAGTAGACAGCGAGGTTGAAACTGGACACTGTAAGAACTAAGAAGATAGCAGGTATGGGGAGAAGAGTAGACGGGGAGTAGATGAACTCAAAAGAACTGGTAGCATGACGCGCATATACTTTAAATCAAGTGTGTCGTGGGGAAGGCAGATTAACTTAGGTCTTGGATTCGTGCCTCCGAGTATAACGCGTTTGCAATCACAGAGATTTGGTTGAAGGAAAGGCGTGAGTGGGAATTAAATATTCCAGGATATAGACGCTTTAGACAGGACAGATATGGAAGTAAAAGCGGTAGAGGAGTTGCATTGTTGGTTAGGGATAATATCACGGTTGTGCTAATGGAAGACACTATGGAGGGCTTGAGTAGTGAGACATTATATGTGGAGCTCAGGTACAAGAGGGGTGCAGTTACATTGTTGTTGCTGTATCTCAGATCGCCCGACAGTGAGCGTGAGGTAGAATAACAAATAGGTAAACAGATTATGGGAAGAACTAGAGGCAACGGAATGGCTGTGATGGGAGATTTTAATTTTCCCAACATTAACTGGGATACACTTAGTGTCAGTCGTCTGGATGGGGCAGAACTTGGAACGAGCGTCCAGGAGATTTTCTTAGAACAGTATGTTAATAGTCCGACGAGGGAAGGGGCAGTACTGGAACTGGTGTTGGGGAATGAGCCAGGCCAAGTGGTAAATTCTGTGGTGGGGATTTCTTTGGGAACAGCGACCACAATTCTGTAAGTTTTAGAATACTCGTAGACAAAGATGAGAGTGGTCATTAGGGAAATGGACTAGCCTGGGCCAAGGTCAATTGTATCAAAATTAGACAGGAGCTGAGAAATGTGGATTTGACACAGCTATTTGAAGGGAAGTCACATTTGATATGTGGTAGGATGTCAAAAATAGCTAAAAAATAATGCGAGGTCAGCATGTCCCGTTGAAAGCAAAGGATAGGAAAGGCAAGATTCGTGACAGGCGAAAACGTACGTCTAGCCAAGAGAAAAAGGGTCGAGGCACACAAGGTCGAGTCAGCTAAGAACAGACGGTCCTTGGCGGAATATCCGAAGAGTATGACCAATCTTAAATGAAGAATCATGCGGGCTAAGAAGGATCATGGTGTAGCATTGTCGAACAGAGGTAAGGAGAATCTCAATCCCTTTATTCTTATGTAAGAAACAAGTGGATAACGCGAGAAAGGATTCTTCCACTGAAGGATAATGAAGGAAGGCTGCTTGTTGAACTTGAGAGAATGGGTGAGATGCTGAATGATGATTTTGTATCAGTGTTCACTGAGGAGAGAAACATGATGAATGTTGAGGTTGGAGACAGACGATTGATTGCGCTGGATCACGTTGACATACTTAGGGAAGATGTGTTGGATAGGCTCGAGGCTGTTAAGGTGAACAAGTCTGCAGGACCGGATGGGATTTTTTCCATGTTGCTGAGGGAGGCGACAGAGGAAATGTTTGTGTCCCTTACAGATATCATTGCAATATTTTTAAACACAGATGAGTTGCTGGAGTCCTGAAGGGCTGCTCACGTTGTTCCCTGGTACAAGAAAGGTAGTAGGGATATTCTGAGTAACTACAGACCAATCATCCTGACATCAGTCGGGGGAAGGTTGCTGGAGAAGGTACCGAGGGATAAAATCTATTTGTATTTGAAAAAGAATGTGCTTATCAGTGATAGACAACATGTTTATGTGTGGGGGAGATCGTGCCTTTCTTTTGATGAAGTTGATAGATGAAGGAAGGGCTGTAGGTGGTATATACATGGACTTTCGTAAGGCGTTTGATTATGTTCCACATGGTAAACTAATAGAGAAAGTGAAGTCACATGCTGCGCAGCGTATTCTCGCGAGGTGGATAAAGAACTAGTTGAGCAACCACAGACAGAGTGTATTAGTTGAAGAGAGTTTCTCGAAATGGAGAGAGATGACCAATGGTGTTCCACAGGGATCAGTGCTGCGGTCACTGTTACTTGTGATAGACATAAATCATCAGGAAGAGGGCACTCTTTGAATGATCAACAAGTTTGATGATGACACGAAGATTGATGGAGTAGCAAAAATAGACAATAGACAATAGTGCAGAAGTAGGCCATTCTGCCCTTCGAGCCAGCACCACCATTCATTATTTTCATGCCTGATCATCCTCAATCAGTATTCTGTTCCTGCCTTATCTCTATAACCCTTGATTCCACTATCCTTAAGAGCTCTATCCAACTCTTTCTTGAAAGTATCCAGAGACCTGGCCTCCACAGCCTTCTGGACAGAGCATTCCAAACACCCACCACTCTCTGGGTGAAGAAGTTTCTCCTCATCTCTGTTCTAAATGACCTACCCCTAATTTTTAAACTGAGTCCTCTGTTTCGGGACTCACCCATCAGTGGAAACATGCTTCCTGCCTCCAAAGTGTCCAATTCTTTAATAATCTTATATGTCCCAATCAGGTCCCCTCTCAGCCTTCTAAACTCAAGGGTATACAAGCCCAGTCGCTCCAATCTTTCACCGTAAGATAGTCCCGCCATTCCGGGAATTGACCTCGTGAACCTACGCTGCACTCCCTTAATAGCCAGAATGTCTTTCCTCAAATTTGGAGACCAAAACTGCACACAATATTCAAGGCACGGACTCACCACGTCCCTGTACAGCTGTAAAGCATCGCGAAATGTCAAAGAATGCAGGAGGAAATAGATAGACTGGAAAATTGGGCGGAGAAGTGGCAGATGGAGTTCAATCAAGGCAAGCGTGAGGTGATTCGTTTCGGGAAGCATAATTCTAGAGCGAATTATACAGCAAACGAAAGAGCCTTGGGAAATTTGATGAAATCTGGGAGTTAATGTCCATTGCACACTGAACGTCGCAGCACAGGTGGATAGAGTGCTCAATAAGGCATATAGTATGCTTGACTTCATTGGACGTGGTATTGAGTAGAAGAGCTTGCAAGTCATGTTAAATTTGTACACAACATTGGTTCGGCCGCATTTAGAACACTGTTTACAGTTCTGGTCGCCACATTACCAAAAAGATGTGGATGCTTTGGAGAGCGTGCATAGAAGGTTTACGAAGACGTTGCCTGGTATGTAAGGTGCTAGCTATGAATAGAGGTTGAGTAGGTTATGTTATTTTCATTAGAAAAAAGGCGATAGAGGGGTGTCCTGATTGAAGTCGATAAAATCACGAAGGGATAGAGAGGATAGATAGAGATAAGCTTTTTCCCAGTGTGAAGGATTCAATAATGAAAGAACACGCTTTCAAAGTGAGAGGTGAAATACTTAAGGGGGATACTCGCGGCAAGTACTTTACACAGAAGGTGGTAAGTCCCTGGAAGGCGTTGCCAGCAGATGTAGTAGAGGTCGATTCATTTAAGATGCTTCTGGACAGATGCATGAGTAGGTGGGGAGCAGAGGGATACAGATGCTTAGGAATTGGGTGACAGGTTAGGCAGTTCACTTGAATCAGTTCACTTGTAGTGCCGGATGGCCTCTTCCTGTGCTGTCAATTTTCTTAGTTCTTTCTTCTTTGATTGTGTCAATGTGAGTGGGTTTATTGATCTGTTTGTGTTCGCCTGTAACTGTCCATTACTGAGTGAAAAATTGTATTTGTATGTTTTGGGTGTATTAGTATGCTTATCGATGCTTATGTGTATCTCTGTCTACATCGCTGTCCACCATGGTGCTCTGTACTAAAAAGATTTTCTCAGCTGTTTTTCGCGTCAATACACTGAAACTGGTGTCAAAGCCCCTCTCTCTCCTTCGCCCCGTTTGTCATTTCTGTGATAACAGCCCTCTCCTCGCCTTCCGCACAAGTGGGAGACACTGCTTCTTGAAAATACATCAGCTACTGTGACAGATGACACGTCTGTTTGGTTCTTTGAAGAGTGTCTTTGGAAGCATGGAGCGGTTTCATTTGATACGTAGCGATGTTGTTCCTGAAATATTACTACCACCATCGGGGCTGTCTCTGGACATTTCAATCCTTTCTCAAATTTTAAAGACTGCCTTACAAACACTTCAGTGTAAAGAACGTGAAATACACTTCATCTCACATTTTTGCAAAATCGTTCACTCGGAGTTGTTCTGATATTACTGCAGTGGAAATACTCTTTAACGTGTCCACGCCGTATCAGTGATAATGACAAATCATTTCCACGTTGCAGAGGGAACACAGACATTTATCTACATTAGCATTTTCCACTTTGAGAGGCCTCAGATTAATTGCAATCCTCTGCGTAAGTGGCCATCTGTGGTGGTTTGAAAATGTTATATAACTAACCATTTCAGCTGATCTGACAATGCCTTTGGTTCACATTCTTGTGATT
This sequence comes from Chiloscyllium plagiosum, assembly GCF_004010195.1. Taxonomy (NCBI): domain Eukaryota; kingdom Metazoa; phylum Chordata; class Chondrichthyes; order Orectolobiformes; family Hemiscylliidae; genus Chiloscyllium; species Chiloscyllium plagiosum. Next base: position 14,483 of record NW_025210367.1, read on the forward strand.
GGATCCTCTGTATCCAACTCCATTAATCTTGCCGGGTTACCATGCACTGTATACCATGTTGGTGAATATCGACTGTCCTGGCAGCAGCCACGGTCGCTTCATTCAGAAGCTGTCGGTCATTGACATCGTCTTCGGTTCTCCACGTAGAAAGAAAGGATTTCCTGTCGGACAAACGTCATCCGCTCGATACACGGTTCAAAATATCCCCACACCACTCCCCACTGTGATGTGTCCCGAGTACAATGCGGTCACTGGGAACATCAGGGAACAAATCATCGGGGAGATGGAACAACACTTCCGATCCCTGAACGGGTCTGAGTGCACAATTTATCACTAAGTCCAGTAACCTCTCTGCATTTATGTAATATACCGCCGTTTATTCTTCCTGAAAGATAACGAAATCACAGTTTGCCCGTTGCCCACGTTATATTCCAGTTGCCAAATTGTTGTCTACTCTTATCCAAATCAAGATTCTCTAAATCCACTTGATAACTTAATTTCCTGCCGAACAAGGCATTTGCTGAACTTACCTAAACCGTTGATGTTGGCTGCAAATATTTGAGGTCCCTGCACTAGTGGCTGTGCCACTGCAGTCGTTAATTTGCTTTAACTGATCAAGGTAGATTTATCACAAATCTATCCCTAGTCCAGGCCCAGTAACCATTTCTAGGAGAAAGTGTGGACTGCAGATGCTGGAGATCAGAGCTGAAAATGTATTGCTGGAAAAGCGCAGCAGGTCAGGCAGCATCCAAGGAGCAGGAGAATCGACGTTTCGGGCATGAGACCTTCTTCAGGAATGAGAAAAGCGTGCCAAACAGGCTAAGATAAACGGTAGGGAGAATGGACTTGGGGGAGGGGTGTTGGAAATGCGATATGTGGAAGGAGGTTAATGTGAGGGTGATAAGGTGAGGGTGATAGTCTGGAGTGGGGGTAGGGGCGGAGAGGTCAGGAAGTAGATTGCAGGTTAGGAAGGTGGTGCTGAGTTCGAGGGTTGGGATTGAGACAAGGTGGGAGGAGGGGAAATGAGGAAACTGAAGAAATCTGAGTTCATCCCTTGTGGTTGGAGGGTTCCTAGGC
>NW_025210367.1:16556-19156 GCF_004010195.1 Chiloscyllium plagiosum
TACCTAGACTACACCTCCTCCCACTCTGCCCCCTGAAAAAGCGCCATCCCATATTCCCAATTCCTTCGTCTCCGCCGCATTTGCTCCCAGGAGGACCGGTTCCAATACTGAAAAACCCAGATGGCCTCTTTCTTCAAAAGCACAATTTCCCCCCAGACGTGGTCGACGATGCCCTCCACCGCATCTCCTCAACTTCCCGTTCCTCCGCCCTTGAGCCCCGCCCCTCGAATCGCTACCTGGACAGAACACCACTAGTCCTCACCTACCACCCCACCAACCTCAATATACATCGTATCATCCGTCGTCATTTCCGCCACCTCCAAACGTTGCCCTTTTGGCAGACTTTGCATGAGGTAGTGCCACATAACACAATGGGCAGTATCTTCAATATGAAGCTGAAACTTACTCTCCGCCAGGACTGTGTTCTGGCTGCTCCGACAGACGCTGTTATTGGCAGATCCACATGTGACAAGTTTGAGAATATTCTCATGTTGTTGATTCCCCCATCACTTCCAAGTGTCTGATTGTTGTTTATTTAAGGCCTCTCACTGTTCAGGCAGTGCTAGCCCAGTGGAGACACTCTTGGTAATAGACAATGAGCTCCCACAACCAGAGTACATTCTGTGTCTTTGTCACCCTCAGTGCTTCCTTTGATTTCTTTTCAACATCGACGGCAATTGACTTTTCCCTGAGGGTGGAGTGGAGTGCAGTAGGTGTCCACTATCAGACGATTTTCTTGATCATCTGTGATCTGTTACGATGAGTTTTCCCTGCTTCTGGAATCAATGTTGGGGAATTACAGGATAACTCTTTTCCTGACTATCTGCCACGGTGCTCCCTCCACTGATGGGTCAGTCCTGCCGGTGGGACAGTTTATCTGCAGGAATGGTGATGGGGCTTCACGATACCTTATCCATCAGGTCTGATTCTGTGAGTATGACGGTGTCAGACCGTTTCCTGACCGATTCAGGAAAGGGGTAAAGTTGACAATGGAGCAGGAACTAATGTGCTACAAAGGTGAATGAAAGGCACTCTATCTGCTTGTGCGTTTTATTCTCAAAACAGATTGAGGAAATCAATGCAGACATTGAGGAAAATTGATTTAGTTTAATGACATGAGAGAGACATGACTACAGGGTGGCCAATATTGGAACTAAATATCCAGTACACTTTATAGCCGGGAGTGTTCGACAGAACTGAGAGGAAATAGCTGAATAAGGGATAACACCTATGTTTTCGTGAAAAGTAATCTTATATCAAATTTGTGAGCTATCATCTTTATCTTATTCATTTTTTGTACGAAATGCCAGTTGAGTTGAGTTTGAAGAGAAATTCCGACCGTGAGGCTGAGTGGGTCTCAGGAAACTTGATGGGGAGAAGGACCTCTGTTTTTATCTGTTTTTATGTTTGTTTGACTCCATCACATCCCATACCCAACATTCCCCTGAACATTCGGCAGCTGATATTCTCTGGAACATTCTATACCCAACATTCCCTGGAACGTTCTCAACACGACATTGCCGGGAGCATTCTGTATGCAACATTCTCCTGACATTCTGTCCCTGACATTATCTGTAAACGGCCAGACTTCAGTCAATTGAACACAAGATAAGATCCCGAGTGAGGGAGAGAAGGAGACACTATTCCGATGTCCCCTCGGGCAGTAAAATAAATTAATACGTGTTCCCTGCGTTTACATTTATTCACGAAGCAGGATCGATCACAATTTAGACGACAGCAGAGAAATTTCCAAACTCTGTTTGTCTTCAAGGAACTGGGAGATAATCCTTTAGGCCAGCAATGTTTCCATGCTTCATATTGGGAGAAGGAAGCAAGTGACCTGTATCTGCTCTCCAGTGATCGAGCGTGTGAAAGTTCTAGAAACTTTCTGTTCTTATGGATATGTCTCTGTGTTTGGGGAGGGAGCGGTGCTTGTGTTGTCTGATATATGTTTGTCAATAATTCAGACCATCCCATTTGTTACTTCAGCTCCAATTATATCAATAAATCTCTGAATCTCAATGAAACTGGCAACTTTGACTCCAGGCTGATGTATAATATATTCGTTGTCCATCCTCACAGTTAACGTAGTGACGATCTATGTCCTGCTTTATAAAGATTGTGGATTATCTCCATGTGTCCGACGTTACCTGGGGGCCATGGCAGTGGCGGATCTACTGGTCATTATCCTTGACCTGATACTGAGACACATTCCCATTGTATACCGGGAGCAATTTTATTTCCTTTGGGACATCCCTGTGTGTAACATTCATGCCGTCCTGCTTTATGCAGCCACTGACTGTTCTGTCTGGTTCACCGTCACTTTCACTTTTGATCGGTTTGTGGCCATTCATTCCCATAATCTGAAAATGAAATATTGCAATGAGAAAACGGCAGCTGTGGTTCTGGGAGCAATTACTGTGCTGAGCTGTTTAAAGAACATTTTCTGGTATTTTATGTTCAGACCTTTGTATCAGCTGGGGAACGACCCCTGGTTTTGTGTGGTAACAAACATTGTTCAATTCTCCCGTGTCTGGGTCACAATCGAGTTCCTCCACCACATTCCTCCCCACTATACCTTTTCTCCTGATTCTGCTGCT
>NW_025210368.1:0-5896 GCF_004010195.1 Chiloscyllium plagiosum
ACCTTGTCTATTTATCCTATCCATTCCCACCATGGTTTTATAAACCCCTATAAGGTCACCCCTCAGCCTCTGACACTCCAAAAAAAACAGCCCTAGCTTATTTAGCCTCTCCCTATAGCTCAACCTGCCCAACCTTGGCAATATCCTTATAAATCTTTTCTGAAACATTTCAAGCTTTACAACATCCTTCTGATAGGAAGTAGACCAGAATTGTATGCAATATTCTAAAAGTGGTTGACCAAAGTCCTGCACAGCTGCAACATGACCTCCCAACTCCTGTACTCAATACTCTGACCAATAAAGGAAAGCATACCAAACGCCTTCTTCACTATTCTATCTACCTGCAAGGAACTATGGACCTACACTCCAAGGTCTCTTTGTTCAGCAACACTCCCCACGACCTTATCATTAAGTGTATATATCCTGTTAAAATTTTCTTTCCTAAAATGCAATACTTTGTATTTATCTAAATTAAACTCCATCAGCCCATTGGCCCATCTGATCAAGATCCCATTATATTCTGAGGTAGCCTTATTATCTGTCAAGTCCACCTCCAATTTTGGTGTCATCTACAAACTCACTAACTATACCTCCTATGTTCACGTAAAAATCATTTATATAAATGACAAAACGTAGTAGACCCAGCACCGATCCTTGTGGCACACCACTGGTCACAATCTTCCAGTCTGAAAAACAACCCTCCACCATCATCCTCTGTCATCTACCATCGAGCCAGTTCTGTATTCAAATGGCTAGTTCTCCCTGTATTCCGTGAGAGCTAACCTTGCTAAGCAGTCTCCCATGAGGAACCTTGTTATTTAAAGAATAAATAACAATTAATTCTCTTAATTCTAATAGTGAACATTAAACAAAAACTATTCACAAATCCAAGCCCCCTTTTCTTAACTACTTACTATCTTTCACGAATACTCTAAAAGTTAATACACCGTTCCAATAACCCACTGATTAAACATAACATTACCCTAATCTCATGATCACAGAGTCTGTCTTCACTGCTTCTCCAATCGTCCTGCTGCCGATCTGCCCAGGTGATCTTCTTTAGTTATACAGTGAATAGGTTTTACATGTAAATGTACCTTTGATAGAGAGTGTTTTCTGATCGTTTTGAGAGTCAGTTGTGCGATGGATAGTTAGCTCTTTGGATCTATGTCAGTTGTTCGATGGACAGTTAATTCTCTGGATCTACTGCAGTTGTTAGATGGGTAGTTAGCTCTCTGGGTCTTTGGCAGTTGTTAGATGGGTAGTTGGCTCACTGGATCTATGGCCATTGTTAAATGGGTAGTTACCTCTCTGGATCTACTGCAGTTGTTAGATGGGCAGTTAACTCTCTGGATCTATGGCAGTTGTTAGATGGGTAGTTAGCTGTCTGGATCTATGGCAGTTGTTAGATGGGCAGTTAGGTCTCTGGATCTATGGCAGTAGTTAGATGGTAGCTAGCTCTCTGGATCTATGGCAGATGTTAGACGGGTAATTAGCTCTCTGGGTCTACGGCAGTTGTTAGATGGGTAGACAGTTCTCTGGATCTATAGTAGTTGTTAGATGGGTATTTGGCTCTCTGGATCTATGGCAGTTATTAGATGGGCAGTTAGCTCTCTGGATCTATGGCAGTAGTTAAAATGGTAGTTAGCTCTCTGGATCTATGGCAGTAGTTAGATGGGTAGATAGCTCTCTGGATCTATGGCAGTAGGTAAAAGGGTGGTTAGCTCTCTGGATCTATGACAGTTGTTAGATGGGTAGTTGACTCTCTGGATCTATGGCAGTTGATAGATGGTTAGTTAGCTCGCTGGATCTATGGCAGTTGATAAAATGGTAGTTAGCTCTCTGTATCTACGGCAGTAGTTAGATGGTTAGCTCTCTGGATCTTTGGCAGTTGATAAAATGGTAGTTAGCTCTCTGGATCTACGGCAATTGTTAGATAGGTAGTTGGCTCTCTGGATCTATGGCAGTAGTTAAAAGGGTAGTTAGCTCTCTGGATCCATGGCAGTAGTTAGATGGGTAGATAGCTCTCTGGATCTATGGCAGTAGTTAAAAGGGTAGTTAGCTCTCTGGATCCATGGCAGTAGTTAAAATGGTAGTTAGCTCCCTGGATCTATGGCAGTAGTTAGATGGGTAGATAGCTCTCTGGATCTATGGCAGTAGTTAAAAGCGTGGTTAGCTCTCTGGATCTATGACAGTTGTTAGATGGGTAGTTGACTCTCTGGATCTATGGCAGTTGATAGATGGTTAGTTAGCTCGCTGGATCTATGGCAGTTGATAAAATGGTAGTTAGCTCTCTGGATCTACGGCAGTAGTTAGATGGTTAGCTCTCTGGATCTTTGGCAGTTGATAAAATGGTAGTTAGCTCTCTGGATCTACGGCAATTTGTAAGATAGGTAGTTGACTCTCTGGATCTATGGCAGTAGTTAAAAGGGTAGTTAGCTCTCTAGATCTACGGCAATTTGTAAGATAGGTAGTTGACTCTCTGGATCCATGGCAGTAGTTAAAATGGTAGTTAGCTCTCTGGATCTATGGCAGTAGTTAAAAGGGTAGTTGGCTCTCTGGATCTATGGCAGTTGTTAGATGGGTAGTTAGTTCTCTGGATCCATGGCAGTAGTTAAAATGGTAGTTAGCTCTCTGGATCTATGGCAGTAGTTAAAAGGGTAGTTAGCTCTCTGGATCTATGGCAGTTGTTAGGCAGGTAGTTAGCTCTCTGGATCTATGGCCATTGTTAGAAGGATTAGTTAGCTCTCTGGATCTATGGCAGTTGTTAGATGGGTAGTTAGATCTCTGGATCTTGGACAGTAGTTAAAAAGGTAGTTAGCTCTCTGGATCTATGGCTGTTGTTACATGGGTAGTAAGCTCTCTGATTTATGGCAATTGTTAGATGGGCAGTTAGATCTCTGGATCCATGGCAGCAGTTAAAATGGTACTTAGTTCTCTGGATCTATGGCAATTGTTAGATGGGTAGTTAGGTGTCTGCATCTATGGCAGTAGGTAAATGGGTAGTTAGCTCTCTGGATGTATGGCAGTTGTTAGATGGTTAGTTGGCTCTCTGGATCTATGGCAGTTGCTGGATGGGCAGTTAGCTCTTTGGAACAATGGCACGAGTTAAATGGGTAGTTGGCTCTCTGGATTTATGGCAGTTGTTAGATGGGTAGTTAGCATCCTGGGTCTACGGCAGTAGTTAAATGGGTAGTTAGCTCTCTGGGTCTATGACATTTGTAATATGGGCAGTTAGCTTTCTGGGTCAATGACAGTTGTTAGATGGGCAGTTAGCTCTCTGGTTCTTTAGCCTTTGTTAGATGGGCAGTTAGCTCTCTGGGACAATGGTAGTTATTAGATTGGTAGTTAGCTCTCTGGATCTATGGCAGTTGTTAGATGGATAGTTAGCTCCCTGGATCTATGGCAGTAGTTAAAATGGTAGTTAGCTCTCTGGATCTTTGGCAGTAGTTAGATGGGTAGTTAGCTCGCTGGGTCTATGGCAGTTTTTAGATGGTTAGTTAGCTCTCATGGACAATGGTAGTTGTTAGATTGGTAGTTAGCTCTCTGGATCTATGGCAGTTGTTAAACGGGTAGTTAGCTCCCTGGGTCTGTGACTGTTGTTAGATGGGTAGTTGGCTCTCTGGATCTATGGCAGTTGTTAGTTGGGCAGTTAGCTCCTTGATTCTATGGCAGTAATTAAAAGGGTAGTTAGCTCCCTGGATCTATGGCAGTTGTTAAAAGGATAGTTAGCTCTCTGGATCTATGGCAGTTGTTAGTTGGGCAGTTAGCTCCTTGATTCTATGGCAGTAATTAAAAGGGTAGTTAGCTCCCTGGATCTATGGCAGTTGTTAAAAGGATAGTTAGCTCTCTGGACCTATGGCAGTTGTTAAAAGGGTAGTTAGCTCTCTGCATCTATGATAGTTCTTAGATAGTTGAGTAGCTCTCTGGGTCTATGGCAGTTGTTAGATGGGTAGTTAGCTCTCTGCATCTATGATAGTAGTTAAATGGGTAGTTAGCTCTCTTGGTCTATGGCAGTAGTTAGATGGGTAGTTGGCTCTCTGGATCTATGGCAGTTGATAGATGGTTAGTTGGCTCTCTGGATCTATGGCAGTTGTTTTTTTCCCCCCCAGCCCCCATGGTGTGTGTGTGCAGGTGTGAGACACAGTGAAAGACACAAGGTGCACAAATCTTTATTCAAATTTCCACCATCAGGAAGATAGGAAAACACCCAAGTGGCCAGTGACAAGCTCTGCCCTTCACATCAAAGGGCAGTGCTGTGTGATCAAAACAGTGAAGGGGAGGTTAGGGACTAAATCAAAATAGAGTTGGAGGGTGAAATAATGCACTCCCTGCGGCGCCCACCTCTCCCTGAACAACTACAGGGTGTTGGTGGACACCGCGTGCTCCTTCTCCAAGGACACCCGGGCCCTAACGCAACCGCGGAAGAGGGGCAGGCAGTCGGCCCTAACGATCCCCTCCACGGCCCGCTGCCTCGATCTGTTGATGGCCAGTTTGGCCAGGCCCAGGAGCAGACCCACGAGGAGGTCTTCAGACCTACCGTCCCTCCTCCGTACCGGGTGCCCAAATATCAGGAGCGTGGGCCTGAAGTGCAGCCAAAATCAGAGGAGGAGGTTTTTGAGAAAATCAAAAAGGGAGTGCAAACACCCACACCCAATATACACGTGGTCCACGGACTCCACAGCGCCACAGAACAAGCAGTTGGGCTGGGAGTCCGTGAACCACCGTAACCTGCGGTTGCAGGGGACTGCTGTGTGCAGCACCCTCCACCCCAAATCCCCGAGAGAAAGGGGGAGGACTCCCGCGTAGAGAGCCCTCCACTGGGGATCCCCACCGCCCGGTGGCAAATGGGCACGCCAAGGCGTGTCCGGACGGTGGATGAGGGAGAAGAGGTGGAGAGTGTGCAGCAGCAGTCTATACAGGGCCCGCCTTTTTATCCCCTGGAAGGGAACAAAATTAAAATTCTGGAGGCGGCTCAGGTTGTGGGGCACAGGCTCACGCGGGAAGTATGGGACCTTGGGGCCAATGTGAAATTCCGTCCGGGCTGGGGTGAACGCGGACGGGATCCCACCGCACACCTGAGCGTCCTCCAACTGGTGCACTACGTCGGGTCCGAGCACCGCCGTTTTAAGGCGTCGGATGGTGGTGGTCACGTATCGGACGTCTACCGCTGCCCTGCTCACTATGTCCTTCGGCAGCGTCCAGCCCAGGCCCCCGGTACCCAGCACGTCCCCGACCCTGGTCACCCTCGCCGCCGCGGCCCTCCCCTCCAACAGCCCCTCGAACCCGCGAGTACGGAGGTGCGGATTCCTGAGCAACGGCTCCCTGACGACAGCCGCTACTCCAGCCGAAGGGTAGGTGCGGCGCGATTCGACCATGTTCCAGACAGTGATCAGGTTTCTGGCAAAAGACAGGCAGCGTCTTGAGGGCGACCTCCAAACCGTCATGGTCGATGAACAGGAGCTGCGTGTCGTAGATGAGGCTACGCACCTGGCGGAAAAAATACGTCGCCAGGGCGTCCATGGCTGCTGTTAGATGGGCTGTTAGCTCACTGGATCTATGGTAATAGTTAAAATGGTTCAAAGTTTGTGAGAAGATTTGTAACTTGGGTGCCCGTTGTTGTGGCTCTGTTCGCCGAGCTGGGCATTTGCAGACGTTTCGTCCCCTGTGCTTGGGAGCCTCCTGTGAAGCACTTCTGTGATGTTTCCTCCGGCCTTTATAGTGGTTTGTCTCTGCCACTTCCGGTTGTCAGTTCCAGCTGTCTGCTGCAGTGGCCAGTATATTGGGTCCAGGTCGATGTGCTTATTGATTGAATCTGTGGATGAATGCCATGCCTCTAGGAATTCCCTGGCTGTTCTCTGTTTGGCTTGTCCTATAATAGTAGTGTTGTCCCAGT
>NW_025210368.1:12655-15634 GCF_004010195.1 Chiloscyllium plagiosum
GAGAGAGCGGGAGATGGTGTATGAGAGAGAGAGAGCGGGAGATGGTGTATGGGAGAAAGAGCGGGAGATGGTGTATGGGAGAGAGAGCGGGAGATGGTGTATGGGAGAGAGAGAGAGCAGGAGATGGTGTATGGGAGAGAGAGAGAGAGCAGGAGATGGTGTATGGGAGAGAGAGAGCGGGAGATGGTGTATGGGAGAGAGAGAGTGGGAGGTGGCGTATGGGAGAGAGAGAGTGGGAGATCGTGTATGGGAGAGAGAGAGAGAGCGGGAGGTGGTGTATGGGAGAGAGAGAGAGTGGGAGATGGTGGAGGGGGGGGAGAGAGAGAGCGGGAGGTGGTGTATGGGAGAGAGAGAGAGTGGGAGATGGTGTAGGGGAGAGAGAGAGAGAGCGGGAGATGGTGTATGGAAGATAGAGAGAGCGGGAGATGGTGTATGGGAGAGAGAGCAGGAGATGGAGTATGAGAGAGAGAGAGCGGGAGATGGTGTATGGGAGAGAGAGAGCGGGAGATGGTGTATGGGAGAGAGAGAGAGCGGGAGATGGTGTATGGGAGAGAGATAGCGGGAGATGTTGTATGGGAGAGAGAGAGTGGGAGATGGTGTATGGGAGAGAGAGAGCGGGAGATGGTGTATGGAAGATAGAGAGAGCAGGAGATGGTGTATGGGAGAGAGAGAGCAGGAGATGGAGTATGAGAGAGAGAGAGCAGGAGATGGTGTATGGGAGAGAGAGAGCAGGAGATGGAGTATGAGAGAGAGAGAGCGGGAGATGGTGTATGGGAGAGAGAGAGCGGGAGATAGTGTATGGGAGAAAGAGAGAGTGGGAGATGGTGTATGGGAGAGAGAGAGCGGGAGATGGTGTATGGGAGAGAGAGAGAGCGAGAGATGGAGTATGAGAGAGAGAGCGGGAGATGGAGTATGGGAGAGAGAGAGAGCGGGAGATGGTGTATGGGAGAGAGAGAGAGAGCGAGAGATGGAGTATGAGAGAGAGAGCGGGAGATGGAGTATGAGAGAGAGAGAGTGGGAGATGGAGTATGAGAGAGAGAGAGCGGGAGATGGAGTATGAGAGAGAGAGCGGGAAATGGTGTCTGAGAGAGTTGGCATATGTCTTTGTGTCTGTCTGTGTGTGGGGTTGTGTGTTGCAGACAATTTAAACTGAGTTTAACTCTATGTCTCTGCTTGGGGACTACCTGTCCTTCAGATATTTGACTGCAACATCATAGAGAGTTCTCCCTGTGCTGCACCTGACACGGGGTCATTAATGCGGACAGTGGAAAGAGGCCTTTTCTCTGTACCTCCCTCCATTAAACAGGACATATGATCGGAACATGCCAATGCTACACAAATTACCAATGGAGTAAATAGGGAAGAGCAGGCGACGTCAGGATGATACAAGCAGACACTGTTTACTGTCGTTGGGAAGGTGTCTGAGGATGAAAGTAGTCCACATGATTGCTGACGTCATCTCAGTATAACACTCACAGAGAAACTTCCTTACCGCCAATTAATATGATTTACAGAATTCCAGTGAAATAGGACTGTGAGGGCTGAGGGCTTTCTGTTTGTCATAAACAGCAAAAGGGTCACCCAATGTCCTTGGGGCAAGCGGCTTGGCCTGGATTTAACCCAAATCACATTCTGACACTGCAAACCCACACAGTAACTGAGTGATGCACATTTATAAAAGACATTCCATGTCTTCAGTGTAATCTCAAACTGGGTTACAGGGAGTGGAGCAGTTTTGTAATGTCCTCAGTGTGAATGACGGAATGGGGAAGCTAATTTCAGAGATAGGGCGAGAGAGTTACAGACACAGATACAGAGTCAGAGACAGATAGAGAGAGGATGGGCGTGTCCTGGAGATGTTTCAGAGCTGACTCTGAGACAGACACGAGTTGTACAGCAGCAGATGGGAGGGAATCATTCTCTGTTACCGACAGTGCACTGGACACAGTCTCCCTGAATGTCTGAGATGATGGGATCCTGTGTTCTGTTTGCTGATAACACAAAGTGATGTGGGACAGTAAGATGCAAGGAGGAGACAAAGAGGCTGGGAAGGGGATTGGACAGGTTCAGTGAGTGAGTGAGTCAGACATAGTCTGCGCAACATCACAGAGCAATGGGAGGCTTTGTTCCTTCATTTTAATCTTAAAGCGGGTTCAGAGTATTGTTCGAGTTTTAGATGTTGATTCTAATCCTAGACCCGGAAGCAGCAAGAAGCCTTTGTCACTCTCCAACCCAGCAGTTTCCAATGTTGTCTCAAAAACTTTGATTCCTTCTGATCCTGCTAAATCCCTGGGTCTGGGTCATTTCCCTCCCTCCCCAGTGACCTCTTTCTGTCCAGCTATCATTCTGGTGAAACTGTACTGCACTCAGATACACATGCACTCCCCAAGTCCCCACTCTTTCCAGCCTCTCCCTGTTTATAAAGACAATGTCAGCGCTGAGCTCACAAGAAATGGCTGCTGTGGGATATAGGAAAAGTAGTGTTACTTCTGCAATTCTAATTACTTATACAAAGTAAATGAACTCAAACCAGTGTGTAATTATTTTAGCCAGAAGCTGAGTCAACAAGAATGGAAACTATGTGGAGGAAATACATAATTGTTTTTTATTAGCTAAAATTGTATGTCAGCATGAAACATGACTGCAAAACAATGGTAGATATTACGGGCGAATAGATAAGATGCTGTGAGGGGAGGAAGTTAAGCTAGATACGCCTGTACAAACAGGAGGGATAAACATCTGTTTCCCACTTTTACAGAAACACGGGAATAAACCCCAATTAAAAGGGTCATAAGGATCAGGGGAAGGTACAGATGGAGGGAGTAGATAATGGTGAAGAAAGGATATGCCTAACAATGACCCACAGCGGGATGAGGTCAAAGGGCCTTGTGAGGTCAGAAATAAGCATTTTGACACAGACAAGGCCAGATAAGGCAAGAGATAAACAGGAGTAATGGGTGCCGGTCTTAGGGAAGTGGA
>NW_025210368.1:17029-19156 GCF_004010195.1 Chiloscyllium plagiosum
GGAGTGAGTTTAAATCAGCATCTCTCATCAGGTTATACCTGCTGATAATTTTTTTGATTGTAATCTCATCGAGGGAGCTTTACTCTGTATCAAACTCAATGCTTTACCTGACCAGAGAGGGAATGATGGGGATAGTGTCGAGGGAGCTTTATTCTGTATGTAACTGGAAATGGTTGATGGGGATACAGTTAAGGGAGTTTTATCGCTGTGGGGTGGCAGGGTGGCTCAGTGGCTAGCATTGCTGCCTCACAGCGCCTGGGACCTGGGTCTGATTCCACCCTTGGGTGACTGTGTGCAGTTTGCACATTTTCCCCGTGTCTGTGTGGGTTTCTTTTGGGTGCTCTGTTTCCTCCCACAATCCAAAGATGCATAGGTGAGGGTGAATTGGTCATGTTAAATTGCCCACAGTGTTGAGGTTAAAGTGCATACATCGGAGGTGGGGAATGGGTCTGGGTGGGTTACTCTTCAGAGGGTCGGTATGGACTTGTTGGGCCGAAGGGCCTGTTTCCACACTGTAGGGATTCTATGATTCCACCTATACCCCATACAGTCCCTGTCCTGAACAGTGTGCCAGATTTAACCTGAACAACTGATCCATCATCCACTGCTGTTTGTGGAAGAGAGTTCCACACCTCTCCCACTCAAAGTGCTTCCTAACATCTCTCCTTAATGCACTGGGTCCTCATTCTCAGACACTGTTCCCTCTTGTTCTAGAATCTCCAACCAGTGGGAATCATTGACCTTGATCTACCCTGTCTGGTACTATTCATATCTTGAAGATATCGATCAGATCACCCCTTAACCTTCTCAATTCGAGAGGAAACTGGCCTCATGTGCACAGTTTCTCCTCAGAATGTAACCCCCGAGATCATTCTTGTAAACCTCCATTCTGCTCCTTCTATGTAATCCAACCTGATAACCACATGATTGCACTGAACTCCGTCTAACACAGTTTTACCCATTCACCCAGTCCAGCAATCACCCTGTGTAATTGATGGTACTATCTGGGTGGATCAAGATCTCCCGCACACAAACCCCTTTGTACCTAACTCAGTACTGTCCCTGTGTTGGCAGTGTTTGATGGGACAGTGTAGAGCAAGATTTACCCTGTATCTAGCCCTGTGCTATCCCTGTCCTGGGAGTATTTGATAGGAACAGTGCAGAGGCAGATTTACTCAGTATCTTACCCCGTGCGGTCCGTGGCCTAGGACTGTTAGATGGACATGGTGTAGTGCAAGAATTTACTCTGTACCTAACTCTGTGCTGTCCCTGTCCTGGGAGTGTTTGATGGGGAAACAATGCAGAGGGAGCTTCACTTTGGACCTAACCCTGTGCTGTGCCTTCCCTGGCAGTGTTAGATGAAGGGATGGGTGGGCGGGGGGCAGTGGAGATGCATCTTAACTCTATACCTGACCCCCATGGTATCCCTGACCTGAGAATGTTTGTTGGGTTTTAGTGAAGAGGCAACTTCACTCTGTAACTGGCTCTGTGCTGTCCCTATCCTTGGAGTATTTGGAGTGCTGTCCCTGTCCTTGGAGCCCTCAGAATGTAACCCCTGAGGTCCAGGCTCATTCTTGTAAACCTCCATTCTGCTCCCTGTTTGTACTCACACCTGATAACCACATGATTGCACTGAACTCCATCAAACACAGTTTGCCCATTCACCCTGTCCAGCAATCTCCCTGTGTAATTGATGGTACTATCTGGGTGGATCAAGATCTCCTGCACACAAACCCCTTTATGCTATCCCTGTGTTGGCTGTGGTTAATGGGACAGTGTAGAGGGAGATTTAGATTAGATTAGATTCCCTACAGTGTGGAAACGGCCCTTCAGGCCAACAAGTCCATACCGACCCTCCGAAGAGTAACCTACCCAGACCCATTTCCTTCTGACCAATGCACCTAACACTCTGGGCAATTTAACACGGCCAATTCACTTGACCTGCACATCTTTGGACTGTGGGAGGAAAACGACACTGACATGGGGAGAATGCGCAACCACCACACAGACAGTCTGCCCAAGGCTGGAATCGAACCTGGGACCCTGGCGCTGTGAGGCAGCAGTGCTAACCACTGTGCCATCTAACTGCATTCTCCCCAGACTCAGAGATTTAGATGGAGAACGTGT
>NW_025210369.1:0-4259 GCF_004010195.1 Chiloscyllium plagiosum
GGACTCTGTACACCACCCCAGTGCATTGATCTGGAAACCAGGAGCAGTTAACCCCCAGCAGGTAGGACTGTGTACACCACCCCAGTGAATTGATCTGTAACCCAGGAGCAGTTACTCTCCCAGTATGTAGGACTATGTACTATACCCCAGTGCATTGATTGTAACCCAACAGCAGCTACCCTCCCAGCACATACAGATGTGTACATCAACTCAGTGCATTGATCTGTACACCTGGAGCAGTTACCTCCTCTGCATGTAGGACGAGGCACTCCACCCCAGTGCATTGATCTGTAAACCAGGAGCAGTTAACCTGCTGGAAAGTAGGATTGTGTACCCCCACCCAGTGCATTGATCTTTAAAGCAGGAGTGGTTACCCGAGCAGCATGTTGGACTGTGTACCCCACCCCAGTACATTGGTCTGTAAACAAGGAGAAGTTACCGTCCCAGCATGGAGGACGGTGTACACCACCCCAGTGCATTGATCTGTAAAGCAAGAGAAGTGAGCCCCCCAGCATGATTGCATTGATCTGTAAACCAGGAGCAGTTACCCTCCCAGCATGTAGGACGGTGTACACCACCCCAATGCATTCATCTGCAAACGAGAAACAGTTATCCTCACATCATTTAGGACTGTGTACACCACCACAGTGCAGTCATCTGTAAACCAGGAGCAGTTACACTCCCAGCATGTAGGATTTTGTGCAACACCCCAGTGTATTGATACGTAACCCTTGAGCAGTTACTCTCCCAGCATGTAGGACTATGTACACCGTATCAATGCATTTCTCTGTAAACCAGGAGCAGGTACCCTCCAAGCATTTAGGACTGTGTACCCCAACCCAATGCATTGAACTGTAAACCAGGAGCAGTTACACTCCCAGCAGGAAGGACTGTGTACACCACCTCAGTGCATTGATCTGTAAACCAGGAGCACTTACCATCCCAGCCTTTAGGACTGTGTACACCAACGGAGTGTATTGATCTGTAAACCAAAAGTAGTTCCCCTCCCAGCATGTAGGACTGGGTACCCCACCCCAGTGCATTGATCTGTGAACTAGGAGCAGTTACCCTCCCAGCATGTAGGACGGTGTACACCATCCCAGTGCATTCATCTGCAAACGAGAAGCAGTTACCCTCACATCATGTAGGACTGTGTACACCACCCCAGTGCAGTCATCTGTAAACCAGAAGCAGTTACACTCTCAGCAAGTAGGGTTTTGTGCAACACCCCAGTGTATTGATATGTAACCCGTGAGCAGTTACCCTCCCAGCATGTAGGACGATGTACACGATATCAATGCATTTCTCTGTAAACCAGGAGCAGGTACCCTCCGAGCATTTAGGACTGTGTACCCCACCCAAGTGCATTGAACTGTAAACCAGGAGCAGTTACACTCCCAGCAGGAAGGACTGAGTACACCACCTCAGTGCATTGATCTGTAAACCAGGAGAACTTACCATCCCAGCCTTTCGGACTGTGTACACCAACTGAGTGCATTGATCTGTAAACCAGGAGCAGTTACCCTCCCAGCCTTTCGGACAGTGTACACCAACTGAGTGCATTGATCTGTAAACCAGGAGAACTTACCATCCCAGCCTTTCGGACAGTGTACACCAACTGAGTGCATTGATCTGTAAACCAGGAGAACTTACCATCCCAGCCTTTCGGACAGTGTACACCAACTGAGTGCATTGATCTGTAAACCAGGTAGAACTGTGTACTCCATCCCAGTGCATTGATCTGTAAAGCAGGAACAGTTACTCTCCCAGCGTTTAGGACTGTGTACACCACCCCAGTGCATTGATCTATAAACAAGGAGGAGTTCGCGTCCCAGCATGTAGGACTGTGTACACCATCACAGTGCATTGATCTGAAACCCAGCACCAGCTACCCTCCCAGCATGGAGGACTGAGTACACCACCCCAGTGAATTGATCTGTAAACCAGGAACAGTTACCATCCAAGCATGAAGGACTGTGTACAAAACCACAATGCTGTGATCTGAAAAAGAGTAGCATTTACACTCCCAGCATGTAGGTCTGCATGCACTACCCCAGTGCAATGATCTCTAAACCAGGCGCAGTCACCCTCCCAGCATGTAGGACTGTGTACACCACCCCAGTGCATTGATCTGTACATCAGGAGCAGTTACCCTCGCAGCATGTAGGGCTATGTACACCATCCCGGTGCATTGACCTGTAAACCAGGAGCAGTTACCCTCCCAGCATGTAGGACTGCATACACCTTCCCAGTGCATTGATCTGTAAACCAGGAACAGTTCCCCACCAATAATGTAAGTTCGTGTACACACCCCAGTGCATTGATCTCTAAGCCAAAAGCAGTTACCCACCAAGCATTTAGCACTGTGTTCCCCCTCCCACTGCATTGATCTGTACTCCTGGAGCATTTACCCTCCTACCGCCTAGGACTGTATTCCCCAACCCAGTGCATTGAACTGTAAACCAGGAGCAGTTATCACTCAGCATGTAGGACTGTGTAGACCACCCCAGTGCATTGAGCTGTCAACCAGGAACAGTTACCCTCCCAGCATGTAGGACTGTGTACACCACCCCAGTGCATTGATCTGTAAACAAGGAGCAGTTACCCTCGCATCATGTCGGCATGTGTACACCACACCAGTGTTTTGATCTGAAAATCAGGACCAATTCCCCACCCAGTATGTATGACTGTGTACACCACCCCCGTGCATTGATCTGAAAACCAGGAGCAGTTACCCTCGAGGCATGTTGGACAGTGTACCCCACCCCAGTGCATTGATCTGTAAACAAGGAGCAGTTACCCTCGCAGCATGTCGGACTGTGTACACCACCCCAGTGCTTTGATCTGTAAATCAGGAGCAGTTACCCTCCCAGCATGTAGGCCTGTGTACACCACCCCGTGCATTGACCTGTAAACCAGGAGCAGTTACCCTCGCAGCGTGATGGACAGTGTACCCCACCCCAGTGCCTTGATCACTAACCTATGAGCAGTTAACGTCCCAGCTTGCAGGACTGTAGACAACACCCCAGTTCATTGATCTGAAAACCAGCAGCAGTTACCCGCCCAGCATGTCGGACTGTGTACACCACCCCCGTGCTTTGATATGTCAACCAAGAACAGTTACCCCCCGAGA
Organism: Chiloscyllium plagiosum; assembly: GCF_004010195.1. Classification (NCBI taxonomy): domain Eukaryota; kingdom Metazoa; phylum Chordata; class Chondrichthyes; order Orectolobiformes; family Hemiscylliidae; genus Chiloscyllium; species Chiloscyllium plagiosum. The sequence goes on from NW_025210369.1 coordinate 3,134, forward strand.
ATGTGGGAATGTGTACAACATCCCAGTGCAATGATCTGTAAACCAGGAACAGATCCCCACCAAGAATGTACGACTGTGTACCTCACCCCAGTGCAATGATCTGTAACCCTGGAGCAGTTACCTACCCAGAATGTAGGACTGTGTTCCCCACCCCAATGCACTGATCTGTGCACCTGGAGGAATTTACCCTCCTACCGTCTAGGACTGTGTACACCAACCCAGTGCAATGAACTGTAAACCAGGAGCAGTTATCCCCAGCATGGAGGACTGTGTACACCTCCCCAGTGCATTGATCTGTAATCCAGGAGCAGTTACACTCCCAGCGTGTAGGGTCTGTTTACACCACCCCAGTGCATTGATCTGTCAACCTGGAAGAGTTACCATCCCAGCATGTAGAACTATGTACCCCATAACAGTGCATTGATCTATAAACCAGGAGCAGTTACCCGCTCTGCATGTAGGACTGTGCACAACAACGCAGTCCATTGATCTTAAAACCAGAAATAGATACACTCCCAGCATGTAGGACTGTGTACCCCACCCCAGTGCATTGCTCTGTTAACCAGGGGAAGTTACACCCTCCCCGCGTGTAGGGCTGTGCACACCACCCAGGTGCATTGATCTGTAAACTAGAAGCAGTTACTCCACCCAGCATGTAGGACTGTGTACCTCACCCCAGTGCATTGATATGTAATCCAGGAGCAGTTACTCCACCCAGCATGTAGGACTGTGTACCCCACCACAGTGCATTGATTTGTAAACCAGCAGCAGATATCTTCCAAGCATGTAGGATTGTGTACCCCACCCCAGTGCATTGATCTGTAATCCAGGAGCAGTTACCCTCCCAGCTTGTTGGACTGTGTACACCATCACACTGCATTGATCTGTAAACCAGGAGAAGTTACCCTCCCAGCATGTAGGACTGTCTTCACCACCCCAGTGCATTGATCTGTAATCCAGGCGCAGTTACCCTCCCATCATGTAGGAGTGTGTACACCACCCCAGTGCATTGATCTGTAATCCAGGAGCAGTTACCCTCCCAGCGTGTAGGGTCTGTTTAACAACCCAATGCATTGATCTGTAAACCAGGAGCAGTTACCCGCCCAGCATGTAGGACTGTGTACAC
>NW_025210369.1:6270-10072 GCF_004010195.1 Chiloscyllium plagiosum
GTGCAATGAACTGTAAACCAGGAGCAGTTATCCCCCAGCATGGAGGACTGTGTACACCGCCCCAGTGCATTGAGCTGTAAATCAGGAATAGTTACCCTTCCAGAATGTAGAACTGTGTACCCCACCCCAGTGCATTGATCGGTCAACCTGGAATAGTTACCCTTCCCGCATGTATGACTATGTACCCCATAACAGTGCATTGAACTGTAAACCAGGAGCAGTTACCCTCCCAGCATGTAGGACTGTGTACACAACCCAGTGCATTGATCTGTAAACCAGGAGCAGTTACCCTCCCAGCATGTAGGACTGTGTACACCACTCGAGTGCATTGATCTGTAAACTAGGAACAGTTACTCTCCCAGTTTGTTGGATTGTGTACACCACCCCACTGCATTGATCTGTAAACCAGGAGCAGTTACTCCACCCAGCATGTAGGACTGTGTACCCCACCACAGTGCATTGATCATTAAATCAGGAATAGTTACCCTCCCAGCATGTAGCACTGTGTTCACCACCCCAGTGCATTGATCAGTAAACCAGAAGCAGTTACCCTCGCAGCATGTTGGACAGTGTACCACACCCCAGTGCCTTGATCTGTAACCCAGGAACATTTACCCTCCGACAGTCTAGGACTATGTACACCAACCCAGTGCAATGAACTGTAAACCAGGAGCAGTTATCCCCCAGCATGGAGGACTGTGTACACCACCCCAGTGCATTGATCTGTCAACCTGGAATAGTTACCCTCCCAGCATGTAGGACTATGTACCCCATAACAGTGCATTAATCTGTAAACCAGGAGCAGTTACCCGCCCAGCATGTAGGACTGTGTACACAACCCCAGTGCATTGATCTGTAAATCAGGGTCAGTTACCCTCCCAGCATGTAGGACTGTGGACAACAACGCAGTATATTGATCTTAAAAACAGAAGCAGATACACTCCCAGCATGTAGGACTGTGTACCCCACCCCAGTGCATTGATCTGTTAACCAGGGGAAGTTACACCCTCCCCACGTGTAGGACTGTGCACACCACCCCAGTGCATTGATCTGTAAATTTGGAGCAGTTACTCCACGCAGCATGTAGGACTGTGTACCCCACCACAGTGCATTGATTTGTAAACCAGCAGCAGATATCTTCCAAGCATGTAGGACTATGTACCCAGCCCAGTGCATTGATCTGTAATCCAGGAGCAGTTACCCTCCCACCATGTAGGACTGTGTACACCACCCCAGAACATTGATCTGTAACCCAGGAGCAGTTACCCTCCCACCATGTAGGACTGTGTACACAACCCAGTGCATTGATCTGTAAACCAGGAGCAGTTACCCTCCCAGCATGTACGACAGTGTGCACCACCCCAGTGCATTGATGTGTAATCCAGGAGCAGTTACCCTCCCAGCATGTAGGACAGTGTACACCACCCCAGTGCATTGATCTGTAAACCAGGTGCAGTTACGCTCCCAGCGTGTAGCGACTGTTTACACCAGCCCAGTGCATTGACCTGTAAACCAGGAGTAGTTCGCGTCCCAGCATGAAGCACTGTGTACACCATCACAGTGCGTTGATCTGTAACCCAGCAGCAGCTACCCTCCCAGCATGTAGGACTGTGTACACTACCCAAGTGCATTGATCTGTAAACCTGGAACCGTTGCCCTCCCAGAATGAAGGACTATGTACAACACCCAGGTGCAGTGATCTGAAAAACAGTAGCACTTGCCCTCCCCGCATGTAGGTCTTCATACACTAGCCCAGTGCAATGATCTGCAAACCAGGAACAGTTACCCTCCCAGCATGTCGGACTGCATAACCATCCCAGTGCATTGATCTGTAAACCAGGAAAAGTTACCCTCCCAGCATGTTGGACTGTGTACACCACCCGAGTGCATTGATCTGTAAACCAGGAACAATTACACTCCCAACATGAAGGACTGTGTACAACACCCCAGGGCATTGATCTGAAAAACAATAGCAGTTACCCTCCCAGCATGTAGGTCTGCATACATTACTACAGTGCAATGATCTGTAACCCAGGAGCAGTTACTCTCCCAGCATGAAGGACTGTGTAGACCACCCCAGTGCATTGATCTGAAAACCAGGAGCAGGTAACCTCCCAGCTTGAAGGGCTTCATACAACACCCCAGTGCATTGATCTGAAAACGAGCAGCAGTTACCTCTCAGCATTTCGGATTGTGTACATTACCTCTCTGCATTGATCTGTAAACCAGGAACAGTTCCCCACCAGGAATGTACGACTGTTTACGCCACCCCAGTGCAATGATCTGTAACCCTGGAGCAGTTACCTACCCAGAATGTAGGACCGTGTTCCCCACCCCAATGCACTGATCTGTGCACCTGGAGCATTTACCCTCCTACCGCCTAAGACTGTGTACACCAACCCAGTGCATTGAACTGTAAAACAGGAGCATGTAAACAAGGAGCAGTTACCCTCCCAGCATGTCGGACTGTGTACACCACCCCAGTGCTTTGATCTGTAAATCAGGAGCAGTTACCCTCCCAGCATGCAGGCCTGTGTACACCACCGCAGTGCATTAACCTGTAAACCAGGAGCAGTTATCCGCGCAGCATGATGGACAGTGTACCCCACCCCAGTGCCTTGATCTCAAACCTATGAGCAGTTAACCTCCCAGCTTGCAGGACTGTAGACAATACCCCAGTGCATTGATCTGAAAACTGGCAGCAGTTACCCTCCCAGCCTGTCGGACTGTGTACACCACCCCAGCGCATTGATCTGTAAACCAGGAACAGTTACCACCCCCCCCCTCCCATCATGTAGGACTGTGTACGCTACCCCTCTGCATTGATCTGTGAACCAGCAGCAGATATCCTCCCAGCATGTAGGACTGTGTACCCCCACCTCAGTGCATTGATCTGTCAACCAGGAATAGTTACCCTCCCAGTTTGAAGGACTTTATACAACACCCCAGCGCATTGATCTGAAAACGAGCAGCAGTTACCCTCTCAGCATGTCGGATTGTGTACACTAACCCTCTGCATTGATCTGTAAACCAAGAACAGTTACCCCCCGAGAATGTGGGAATGTGTACAACATCCCAGTGCAATGATCTGTAAACCAGGAACAGTTCCCCACCAAGAATGTACGACTGTGTACCCCACCCCAGTGCAATGATCTGTAACCCTGGAGCAGTTACCTACCCAGAATGTAGGACTGTGTTCCCCAGCGCAATGCACTGATCTGTGCACCTGGAGCATTTACCCTCCTACCGTCTAGGACTGTGTACAACAACCCAGTGCAATGAACTGTAAACCAGGAGCAGTTACCCTCCCAGCATGTAGGACTGTGTACACCATCCCACTGCATTGATCTGTAAACAGGCGCAGTTACCGTCCCAGCATGTAGGACTTTGTACACCACCCCAGTGTTTTGATCTGTAAATCAGAGCAGTTCCCCACCCAGTATGTAGGACTGTGTACACCACCCCAGTGCATTGATCTGTAAACCAGGAGCAGTCACCCTCCCTGCATGCAGGTAGGCATACACTACCCAAGTGCAATGTTCTATAAACCAGGAGCAGTTACAATCCCAGCATATAGGACTGGATACACCACCCGAGTGCAATGATCTGTAAACCAGGAGCAGTTACCCTCCCAGCACGTAGGACTGTGTACACAACCCCAGTGCATTGATCTGTCAACCAGGAACAGTTACCCTCCCAGCATGAAGGACTGTGTACACCACCCGAGTGCATTGATCTGTAAACCAGGAACAGTTACCTTCCGAGCATGTTGGACAGTGTACCACACCCTTAGGGCATTGAT
>NW_025210369.1:10323-11409 GCF_004010195.1 Chiloscyllium plagiosum
ACCCGAGTGCATTGATCTGTAAACCAGGAACAGTTCCCCACCAAGAATGTAGGACTGTGTACACCATCCCAGTGCATTGATCTCTAAGCCAGGAGCAGTTAGCCACCCGCATGTAGGACTGTGTTCCCTACCCCACTGCTTTGATCTGTGCAACTGGAGCATTTCACCTCCTACCGTCTAGGACTGTGTACACAAACCCGGTGCAATGAACTGTAAACCAGGAGCAGTTATCCCCCAGCATGGAGGACTGTGTACACCGCCCCAGTGCATTGATCTTTAAATCAGGAATAGTTACCCGTCCAGAATGTAGAACTGTGTACCCCACCCCAGTGCATTGATCGGTCTACCTTGAAGGCTTTATACAACACCCCAGTGCATTGATCTGAAAACGAGCAGCAGTTACCTCTCAGCATTTCGGATTGTGTACATTACCTCTCTGCATTGATCTGTAAACCAGGAACAGTTCCCCACCAAGAATGTACGACTGTGTACGCCACCCCAGTGCAATGATCTGTAACCCTGGAGCAGTTACCTACCCAGAATGTAGGACCGTGTTCCCCACCCCAATGCACTGATCTGTGCACCTGGAGCAATTACCCTCCTACCGCCTATGACTGTATTCCCCAACCCAGTGCATTGAACTGTAAACCAGTAGCAGTTATCCCTCAGCATGTAGGACTGTGTACACCACCCCAGTGAATTGATCTGTAAACAAGGATACACCACCCCAGTGAATTGATCTGTAAACAAGGAGCAGTTACCCTCGCAGCATGTCCGCCTGTGTACCCCACCCCAGTGTTTTGATCTGTAAATCAGGACCAGTTCCCCACCCAGTATGTAGGACTGTGTACACCACCCCAGTGCATTTATCTGTAAACAAGGAGCAGTTACCCTCCAAGCATGTCGGACTGTGTACACCACCCCAGTGCTTTGATCTGTAAATCAGGAGCAGTTACCCTCCCAGCATGCAGGCCTGAGTACACCACCGCAGTGCATTAACCTGTAAACCAGGAGCAGTTATCCGCGCAGCATGATGGACAGTGTACCCCACCCCAGTGCCTTGATCTCTAACGTATGAGCAGTTAA
>NW_025210369.1:11770-13567 GCF_004010195.1 Chiloscyllium plagiosum
CCCAGCATGTAGGACTGTGTACCCCACCACAGTGCATTGATTTGTAAATCAGGAGAGAATACCTTCCAAGCATGTAGGACTGTGTACTCCACCCCAGTGCGTTGATCTGTAATCCAGGAGCAGTTACCCTCCCAGCATGTAGGCCTGTGAACACAACCCAGTGCATTGATCTGTAAACCAGGAGCAGTTACCCTCCCAGCACGTAGGACTGTGTACACAACCCCAGTGCATTGATCTGTAAACCAGGAGCAGTTACACTCCCAGCATGTAGGACTGTGTACACCACCCCAGTGCATTGATCTGTAAACCAGGAGCAGTTACACTCCCAGCATGTAGGACTGTGTACACCACCCCAGTGCATTGATCTGTAAACCAGGAGCAGTTACACTCCCAGCATGTAGGACTGTGTACACCACCCCAGTGCATTGATCTGTAAACCAGGAGCAGTTACACTCCCAGCATGTAGGACTGTGTACACCACCCCAGTGCATTGATCTGTAAACCAGGAGCAGTTACACTCCCAGCATGTAGGACTGTGTACACCACCCCAGTGCATTGATCTGTAAACCAGGAGCAGTTACACTCCCAGCATGTAGGACTGTGTACACCACCCCAGTGCAATGTTCTGTAAACCAGGAACAGTTTCCCACCACGAATGTAGGACTGTGTACACCATCCCAGTGCATTGATCTCTAAGCCAGGAACAGTTAGCCACCCGCATGTAGGACTGTGTTCCCTACCCCACTGCTTTGATCTGTGCACCTGGAGCATTTACCCTCCTACCGTCTAGGACTGTGTACACAAAGCCAATGCAATGATCTGTAAACCAGGAGCAGTTATCCCCCTGCATGGAGGACTGTGTACACCGCCCCAGTGCATTGATCTGTAAATCAGGAATATTTACCCTTCCAGAATGTAGAACTGTGTACCCCACCCCAGTGCATTGATCGTTCAACCTGGAATAGTTACCCTCCCCGCATGTATGACTATGTACCCCATAACAGTGCATTGATCTGTAAACCAGGAGCAGTTACACTCCCAGCATGTAGGACTGTGTACACCACCCCAGTGCATTGATCTGTAAACTAGGAGTAGTTACTCCACCCAGCATGTAGGACTGTGTACGCCACCACAGTGCATTGATTTGTAAAGAAGGAGAGAATACCTTCCAAGCATGTAGGACTGTGTACTCCACCCCAGTGCATTGATCTGCAAACCAGGAACAGTTACACTGCCAGCATGAAGGACTGTGTACAACACCCCAGGGCATTGATCTGAAAAACAGTAGCAGTTAACCTCCCAGCATGTAGGTCTGCATACATTACCACAGTGCAATGATCTGTAACCCAGGAGCAGTTACTCTCCCAGCATGAAGGACTGTGTAGACTACCCCAGTGCATTGATCTGAAAACCAGGAGCAGTTACCCTCCCAGCTTGAAGGCTTTATACAACACCCCAGTGCATTGATCTGAAAACGAGCAGCAGTTACCTCTCAGCATTTCAGATTGTGTACATTACCTCTCTGCATTGATCTGTAAACCAGGAACAGTTCCCCACCAAGAATGTACGACTGTGTACGCCACCCCAGTGTAATGATCTGTAACCCTGGAGCAGTTACCTACTCAGAATGTAGGGCCGTGTTCCCCACCCCAATGAACTGATCTGTGCACCTGGGGCATTTACCCTCCTACCGCCTAGGACTGTATTGCCCAACCCAGTGCATTGAACTGTAAACCAGGAGCAGTTATCCCTCAGCATGTAGGACTGTGTACACCACCCCAGTGAATTGATCTGTAA
>NW_025210369.1:13921-15349 GCF_004010195.1 Chiloscyllium plagiosum
CCCTCCCTGCATGTAGGTCTGCATACACTACCCACGTGCAATGCTCTATAAACCAGGAGCAGTTACAATCCCAGCATATAGGACTGCATACACCATCCGAGTGCATTGATCTGTAAACTAGGAGCAGTTACCCTCCCAGCACGTAGGACTGTTACCCCCACCTCAGTGCATTGATCTGTCAACCAGGAATAGTTACCCTCCCAGTTTGAAGGACTTTATACAACACCCCAGCGCATTGATCTGAAAACGAGCAGCAGTTACCCTCTCAGCAGGTCGGATTGTGTACACTAAAACTCTGCATTGATCTGTAAACCAAGAACAGTTCCCCACCAAGAATGTACGACTGTCTACCCCACCTCAGTGCAATGATCTGGAGCGCTGGAGCAGTTACCTACCCAGAATGTAGGACTGTGTACCCCACCCCAATGCACTGATCTGTGCACCTGGAGCATTTACCCTCCTACCGTCTAGGACTGTGTACACCAACCCAGTGCAATGAACTGTAAACCAAGAGCAGTTATCCTCCAGCATGGAGGATTGTGTACACCACCCCAGTGCATTGATCTGCAAACAGGCGCAGTTACCGTCCCAGCCTGTAGGACTTTGTACACCACCCCATTGTTTTGATCTGTAAATCAGAGCAGTTCCCCACCAAGTATGTAGGACTGTGTACACCACCCCAGTGCATTGATCTGTAAACCAGGAGTAGTCACCCTCCCTGCATGTAGGTCTGCATACACTACCCACGTGCAATGCTCTATAAACCAGGAGCAGTTACAATCCCAGCATATAGGACTGCATACACCATCCGAGTGCATTGATCTGTAAACTAGGAGCAGTTACCCTCCCAGCACGTAGGACTGTGTACACAACCCCAGTGCATTGATCTGTCAACCAGGAACAGTTACCCTCCCAGCATGAAGTACTGTGTACACCACCCGAGTGCATTGATCTGCAAACCAGGAACAGTTACCTTCCGAGCATGTTGGACAGTGTACCACACCCTAAGGGCATTGATCTGAAAAACAGTAGCATTTACCCTCCCAGCATGTAGGTCTGCATACATTACCACAGTGCAATGATCTGTAACCCAGGAGCAGTTACTCTCCCAGCATGAAGGACTGTGTAGACCACCCCAGTGCATTGATCTGAAAACCAGGAGCAGTTACCCTCCCAGCTTGAAGGGCTTTATACAACACCCCAGTGCATTGATCTGAAAACCAGGAGCAGTTACCCTCCCAGCTTGAAGGGCTTTATACAACACCCCAGTGCATTGATCTGAAAACCAGGAGCAGTTACCCTCCCAGCTTGAAGGGCTTTATACAACACCCCAGTGCATTGATCTGAAAACGAGCAGCAGTTACCTCTCAGCATTTCGGATTGTGTACATTACCTCTCTGCATTGATCTGTAAACCAGGAACAGTTAC
>NW_025210369.1:15392-19157 GCF_004010195.1 Chiloscyllium plagiosum
GTAAATCAGGAATAGTTACCCTTCCAGAATGTAGGACTGTGTACCCCACCCCAGTGTTTTGATCTGTAAATCAGGACCAGTTCCCCACCCAGTATGTAGGACTGTGTACACCACCCCAGTGCATTGATTTGTAAACAAGGAGCAGTTACCCTCCCAGCATGTCGGACTGTGTACACCACCCCAGTGCTTTGATCTGTAAATCAGGAGCAGATACCCTCCCAGCATGCAGGCCTGTGTACACCACCGTAGTGCATTAACCTGTAAACCAGGAGCAGTTACCCTCTGCATTGATCTGTAAACCAAGAACAGTTACCCCCCGAGAATGTGGGAATGTGTATAACATCCCAGTGCAATGATCTGTAAACCAGAAACAGTTCCCCACCAAGAATGTACGACTGTGTACCCCACCCCAGTGCAATGATCTGTTACCCTGGAGCAGTTACCTACCCAGAATGTAGAACTGTGCTCCCCACCCCAATGCACTGATCTGTGCACCTGGAGCATTTACCCTCCTACCGTCTAGGGCTGTGTACACCAACCCAGTGCAATGAACTGTAAACCAGGAGCAGTTATCCCCCAGCATGATGGACAGTGTACCCCACCCCAGTGCCTTGATCTCTAACCTATGAGCAGTTAACCTCCCAGCTTGCAGGACTGTAGACAACACCCCAGTGCATTGATCTGTAAACAAGAAGCAGTTACCCTCCCAGCATGTCGGACTGTGTACACAACCCCAGCGCATTGATCTGTAAACCAGGAACAGTTTCCACCCCCCCCCCCCCCCAGCATGTAGGACTGTGTACGCTACCCCTCTGCATTGATCTGTAAACCAGGAGCAGATACCCTCCCAGCATATAGGACTGTATACCCCCGCCTCAGTGCATTGATCTGTCAACCAGGAATAGTTACCATCCCAGTTTGAAGGACTTTTTACAACACCCCAGCGCCTTGATCTGAAAACGAGCAGCAGTTACCCTCTCAGCATGTCAGATTGTGTACACTAACCCTCTGCATTGATCTGTAAACCAAGAACAGTTACCCCCCGAGAATGTGGGAATGTGTATAACATCCCAGTGCAATGATCTGTAAACCAGAAACAGTTCCCCACCAAGAATGTACGACTGTGTACCCCACCCCAGTGCAATGATCTGTTACCCTGGAGCAGTTACCTACCCAGAATGTAGAACTGTGCTCCCCACCCCAATGCACTGATCTGTGCACCTGGAGCATTTACCCTCCTACCGTCTAGGGCTGTGTACACCAACCCAGTGCAATGAACTGTAAACCAGGAGCAGTTATCCCCCAGCATGGAGGATTGTGTACACCGCCCCAGTGCATTGATCTGTAAACGAGGAACAGTTACCCTCCCAGCATGGAGGACTGTGTACACCACCCCAGTGCATTGATCTGTAAACCAGGAGCAGTTACCCTCCCAGCATGTCGGACTGTGTAGACCACCCCAATGCATTGATCTGAAAAACAGGAGCAGTTACCCTCCCAGCATGTTGCACTGTGTAGACCACCCCAGTGCATTGATCTGAAAACGAGCAGCAGTTTCCTTCTCAGCATATCGGATTGTGTACACTCCGTCTCTGCATTGATCTGTTAACCAGGAACAGTTCCCCCCCGAGCATGTAGGAATGTGTACAACATTTCAGTGCATTGATCTGTAAACCAGGAACTGTTCCCCACCAAGAATGTACGACTGTGTACCCCACCCCAGTGCATTGATCTGTAACCCTGGAGCAGTTACCTCCCCAGAATGTAGGACTGTGTTCCTCACCCCAATGCACTGATCTGTGCACCTGGTGCATTTTTACCCTCCTTCCGTCTACGACTCAGTGCATTGATCTGTAAATCAGGAATAGTTACCCTTCCAGAATGTAGGACTGTTTACCCCACCCCAGTGCATTGATCTGTTAACCTGGATTAATTACCCTCACAGCATGTATGACTATGTACCCCACAACAGTGCATTGATTTGTAAACCAGGAGCAGTTACCCTCCCAGCATGTAGGACTGTGTCCCCCACCCCAGTGCATTGTTCTGTAAACCAGGATCAGTTACCTTCCCAGCTTGTTGGACTGTGTACACCATCACACTGCATTGATCTGTAAACCAGGAGCAGTTATCCTCCTGCATGTAGGTCGGCATACACTACCCAAGTGCAATGCTCTATAAACCAGGAGCAGTTACAATCCCTGCATGTAGGACTGTATACACCATCTGAGTGCATTGATCTGTAAACCAGGAGCAGTTACCCTCCCAGCACGTAGGACTGTGTACACAACCCCAGTGCATTGATCTGTCAACCAGGAACAGTTACCCTCCCAGCATGAAGGAATGTGTACACCACCCGAGTGCATTGATCTGTAAACCAGGAACAGTTACCTTCCGAGCATGTTGGACAGTGTACCACACCCTTAGGGCATTGATCTGTAAAACAGTAGCATTTACCCTCCCAGCATGTAGGTCTGCATACATTACCACAGTGCAATGACCTGTAAACCAGGAAGAGTTTCCCTCCCAACATGTAGGACTGTGTACACCACCCCAGTGCATTGATCTGTAAACCAGGAACAGATCCCCACCAAGAATGTAGGACTGTGTACACCATCCCAGTGCATTGATCTCTAAGCCAGGAGCAGTTAGCCACCCGCATGTAGGACTGTGTTCCCTACCCCACAGCTTTGATCTGTGCACCTGGAGCATTTACCCTCCTACCGTCTAGGACTGTGTACACCAACCCAGTGCAATGATCTGTAAACCAGGAGCAGTTATCCCCCAGCATGGAGGACAGTGTACAACGCCCCAGTGCATTGATCTGTAAACCAGGATCAGTTACCCTCCCAGCTTGTTGGACTGTGTACACCATCACACTGCATTGATCTGTAAACCAGGAGCAGTTACCCTCCCAGCATGTAGGACTGTGTACACCACCCCAGTGCATTGATCAGTAAATCAGGAGCAGTTCGCCACCCAGCATGTCGGACTGTGTACACCACCCCAGTGTTTTGATCTGTAAATCAGGAGCAGTTCGCCACCCAGCATGTAGGACTGAGTAACCCACCCCAGTGCATTGATCTGTAAATCAGGAGCAGTTCCCAAACCGGTATATAGGACTGTGTATACAACCCCAATTCATTGATCTGTAACCCAGGAGCAGTTAACCTCCCATCATGTCAGACTGTGTATACAACCCCAGTGTTTTGATCTCTAAATCAGAGCAGTTCCCCACCCAGTATGTAGGACTGTGCACACCACCCCAGTGCATTGATCTGTAAACCAGGAGCAGTCACCCTCCCTGCATGTAGGACCTTGTACAACAACGCAGTGCATTGATCTGTAAACCAGGAGCAGCATCCCTCCCTGCATGTAGGTCTGCATACACGACCCCAGTGCAATGATCTGTAAACGAGGAGCAGTTACCGTCTCAGCATGTAGGACTGAGTACACCAACACAGTGCATTGATCTGTAAACAGGAGCAGTTACCCTCCCAGCATGTAGGACTTTGTACGCCACCGCAGTGTTTTGATCTGTAAATCAGGAGCAGTTCCCCACCCAGCATGTAGGACTGTGTACAGCACCCCATTGCATTAATCTGTAGACCAAAAGCAGTTACCCACCCAGCATGTAGGATTGTGTACACCACCCCAGTGCATTGATCTGTAAACTAGGAGCAGTTACCCTCCCAGCTTGTAGGACTATGTAGGCCACCACAGTGCATTGAGTTATAAACCAGGAGCAGTTCCCCTCCCAGCTTG
>NW_025210370.1:0-771 GCF_004010195.1 Chiloscyllium plagiosum
ACTCAATGGGTGAGTTGGTGCTGTACCAGGATTCGCGCAGGATTGTAAAATGGGAGCAATAGCCATAAATAGAGTCATACAATCATCGAGATTCACAACACAGAAACAGATCCTTTGATTCAGTGCATCATTAAATGAAAACAATTCAGCAGGGCACCCGTACATGTAAGAAGTATTTCAGGGAACAATTAAATCGAAGCAATTGATGGAGGACATCAGTAATTGGAGAATTCATGCCGGTGCCTTTAAATAGGGCAGGATAATACTCAATGGGAGAGTTGGTGCAGTTTCAGGATTTGTGCAGGATTGGTAAATGGGAGAAATGGTGCAGAGCAGCGGAGTCATAACAGAGTCATACAATCATAGAGATGTGCAACATGGAAACTGACACTTCAGTCCAACTTGTCTATGACTCAATTTTAGAATTCTGGCAGCGCTCCACGAAATTGGAGAATCATTCCAAGGAATTACTACAATCATAGAGATGTACAACATGGAAACAGACACTTCAGACCAATTTGTCGATGACTCAATTTTAGAATTCTGGCAGCACTCCACGAAATTGGAGAATCATTCCAAGGAACTACTAAATGGAAGAATTGGGCAAGGGCTTATCGAAATAAGAGAATTTGGAACGGGGCACACGACAAAGCAAATTTGTGCAGTTAGCAACAAATGGGAGAGTTTCAGTTTTTCAGGAAATTGGAGAATTGATGCAGTGTAGCACTAAATGGGAAAATTGGGACAGGACAATAGACTCATAGAGATGTA
>NW_025210370.1:2149-3386 GCF_004010195.1 Chiloscyllium plagiosum
AGGGATATGAGTAAATGGGAGATTTGGTGGAATTTGGGCGAGGGCATCAGTCAGTATGAGGATTGGTGAAAGGCTAAACTGAATGGAGAACTTGTTCAGGACGTCAGTAATTGGGGGAAATGTTACTAAGCAGCACGCAATTGGAGAATTGGTGTGGGCCATCAGTAAATGAGAGACCTGGTGCACAGTGGAGCTAAATTAGAGAATTGGTGCATGGCAACAGGAAATGGGAGAATTAGAGTAGCGCACCCTTAAATGGTAGAATCGGGCTAAGGCATCATTAAATGATGCACTGTTGCACAGTGGAGTTGCATTAGAAAATTGGTGGGAGTGCCAATATATTGGAAAATTGGAACAGAGCATGTCTAAATTGGGGAATAGGGGCCAGGGAATCAATAAAAAGAAGAAATGTTGCAAGCATTGGTAAATTGGAGATTCAGTTCAGTGCATCACTAAATGAGAAAAAAATCGGCAAGGCACCCGTACGTTGAAGCTGTGTGTCAGGGAACAACTAAATGGAAGGAATTGGTGCAGGGCAACAATAATTGGAGAATTTATGCAGGTGCCTTTAAATTCTAAGTTGGAGACCTGGGGCAGGATAACACTCAATGGGAGAGTTGGTGCAGTTCCCGGATTTGTGTGGGAGTGGTAAATGGGAGAGTTGGTGCAGGGAAGCGGACCCTAAATAGAGCCTTAGAGATATACAGCTGCTGTATCTCCCACAACAGTGACTACACCTCACAAGGACTTCAGTTACTATGAAGCACATTCAGAAATCCTGAATGTGTGGAAATATATTTATAAATGCAAATCAAGCCTTTGCAATGAATAAAAGACCTTTGCAATGAATAAACAGGGCAGGAAATGGATATCAATCGGTCTCATCTCGCTGGAGAGAAATCAGTGGGTAAAAACTGTGTTTCTGATGTGATTAACACCTGAACAATTGAACACCAGTTCAATTAAAGAGGTAATTCACATCCAATGAAGTAAACTATTGCTGACCGAATAAACACAGTCCAGTATTGTCTAATGTACAAATGTCATTGTCACTGTCTTGTCATACGTGGAACTGGGATTTGAGGTTTGTCCTCCTCTCCCTGTAAAATGGTTGAACGGTAGGGTTTGGGGCCTAGCTTTGCTGCTCCTCTCCCTTGTAAAACTGCTGTCTTTTGTGTACAGCTGTCAATATTTTTTGTAAACTGTTTTGTAATTTGTTTAATAAAATAAAAAAAAA
>NW_025210370.1:4568-8937 GCF_004010195.1 Chiloscyllium plagiosum
AATTGGTGGGAGTGCCACTATATTGGAAAATTGGAGCAGAGCATGTCTAAATTGGGGAATAGGGGCAGGGAATCAATTAAAAAGAAAAAATGTCACAAGCATCGGGAAATTGGAGATTCAGTTCAGTGCATCATGAAATTGAAAAAAAAAATCAGGAGGGGTTCCGGACGTGGAAGATGTGTTTCAGGGAACAATTAAATGGAAGGAATTGATGCAGGGCAACAATAATTGGAGACTTCATGCAGGTGCCATTAAATTCTAAATGGGAGGACTGGGGCAGGTTAACCTCAATGGGTGAGTTGGTGAAATTCCCGAATTAGTGCAGGATTGGTAAATGGGAGAATTGGTGCAGGGAAGCGGGACACTAATTACAGCCTTAGAGATGTACAGCACGGAAACAGACCCTTCAGTCCAACATGTCCACACCTAAATTTAAGAATTCTGGCAGCTCTCCACTAAATTGGAGAATCATTGCAAGGAACTACTAAGTGCCAAAATTGGGAAAGAGCTTATCAAAATGTGAATATTTGCAACAGAGCATCAGATAATGTGTGAATTAGTGCAGTTCAGCACTAAATGGGTGAGTTCTGTGGTGTTGCAACTAAATGGGAAAATTGGGGCAGGGCCATACCTTTTGGGAGATTTAGAGTAGGGCACCTCTAAACTGGGACAGGGCATCAGTCAGGGTGAGGATTGGTGTAAGGCAACACTGAGTGGAGAACTTGTTCAGGACGTCAGTAATTGGGGGGAATGGTGCTCAGCAACACTGAATTGGAGAATTGGTGTGGGGTATCAGTAAATGAGAGACCTGGTGCACAGTGGAGCTAAATTGATGATTGGCAACAGTAAATGGGAGAATTAGGGTAGGGCACCCCTAAATGGTAGAATCAGTAAATGGATGATTTAATACAGGGATATGAGTAAATGGAAGCTTTGGTGGAATTTGGGCGAGGGCATCAGTCAATATGAGGATTGGTGAAAGGCAACACTGAATGGAGAACTTGTTCAGGACATCAGTAATTGGGGGAAATGTTACTAAGCAGCACGCAATTGGAGAATTGGTGTGGGGTATCAGTAAATGAGAGACCTGGTGCACAGTGGAGCTAAATTACAGAATTGGTGCATGGCAACAGTAAATGGGAGAATTAGAGTAGCGCACCCTTAAATGGTAGAATCGGGCTAAGGCATCTTTAAATGATGCACTGTTGCACAGTGGAGTTGCATTAGAAAATTGGTGGGAGTGCCAATATATTGGAAAATTGGAACAGAGCATGTATAAATTGGGGAATAGGGGACCAGGGATTCAATAAAAAGAAGAAATGTTGCAAGCATTGGTAAATTGGAGATTCAGTACACTGCATCACTAAACGAGAAAATAAATCGGCAAGGCATCCGTACGTTGAAGCTGTTTGTCAGGGAACAACTAAATGGAAGGAATTGATGCAGGGCAACAATAACTGGAGAATTTATGCAGGTGCCGTTAAATTCTAAGTTGGAGACCTGGGGCAGGATAACCTCAATGGGAGAGTTGGTGCAATTCCCGGATGTGTGTGGGATTGGTAAATGGGAGAGTTGGTGCAGGGAAGCGGAGCCCTAAATGAGCCTTAGAGATGTACAGGTGCAATATCTCCCACAACCGTGACTACATCTCACAAGGACTTCAGTTACTATGAAGCACATTCAGTAATCCTGAACGTGTGGAAATATATTTATAAATGCAAATCAAGCCTTTGCAATGAATAAAATGGGCGGCACGGTGGCACAGTGGTTAGCTTCACAGCGCCTGAGACCCGGGTTCAATTCCCGCCTCAGGCGACTGACTGTGTGGAGTTTGCACGTTCTCCCCGTGTCTGCGTGGGTTTCCTCCGGGTGCTCCGGTTTCCTCCCACAGTCCAAAGATGTGCAGGTAAGGTGAATTGGCCATGTTAAATTGCCCGTAGTGTTAGGCAATGGGTAAATATAGGGGTATGGGTGGGTTGCGCTTCAGCGGGTCGGTGTGGACTTGTTGGGCCGAAGGGCCTGTTTCCACAATGTAATGTAATGTAATGTAATGTAATGTAAAAGACCCAAGAACAGGGCAGGAAATTGACATCAATCGATCTCATCTCGCTGGAGAGAAATCAGTGGGTAAAAACTGTGTTTTTGATGTGATTAACACCTGAACAATTAAACACCAGTTCAATTAAAGAGGTAATTCACATCCAATGAAGTAAACTATTGCTGACCGAATAAACACAGTCCAGTTTTGATTTCCTGAAAAACCTTCTCCTCTGTTTTTGGCTGCACTTCAGTCCCACGCTCCTGATCTTTGGGCACCCGGTACGGAGGAAGGAGGGCAGGTCTGAAGACCTCCTCGTGGGTCTGCTCCTGGGCCTGGCCAAACTGGCCATCAACAGGTCCAGGCAGCGGGCCGTGGAGGGGGTCGTTAGGGCCGACTGCCTGCCCCTCTTCCGCGGTTACGTTAGAGCCCGGGTGTCCTTGGAGAAGGAGCACGCGGTGTCGACCAACACCCTGGAGTTGTTCAGCGAGAGGTGGGCGCCGCAGGGAGTGGAGTGCATCATTTCTCCCTCCAACTCTATTTTGATTTAGTCCCTCCCCTCCCCTTCACTGTTTTGATAAAAAAAAAGAAAAAAAAAAGAGAAAAAAGATAAACACAGTCCAGGTGGCTCAGTGGTTAGCACTGCTGCCTCTCAGCGCCAGGGACCCGGGTTCTGTTCCAGCCTCGGGCAACTGTCTGTGTGGAGTTTGCACGTTCTCCCCGTGTTTGCGTGGGTTTCCTCCCACAGTCCAAACCTGTGCAGGTCAGGTGAATTGACCATGTTAAATTGTCCATCGTGTTCGGTGCATTAATCAGAGGGAATTGGGTCTGGGTGGGTTACTCTTCAGAGGGTTGCTGTGGACTTGTTGGGCCGAAGGACCTGTTTCCACACTGTAGGGAATCTATTCTAATCAAAAATAGGCCATTCAGCCAATTAGGTTTTGAAAAAAAAGAAAAAGAAGAATAAAAGCAAAAAAAAATAAACACAGTCCAGTTCTGGATGCAATAACAGCAGAATACGATCACGTTACCCCACTGGAATGTGTGTGTCACCATAGTCGTACCAGACCATAGGGGCTGCTCTCTTCACTGCAGAGAGAAGCGACTCATGGTGATTTGACCAGAGGGTCCAGATCTCAGGCAAGGGGAGAATTTGAGAAGAAGATTCCTTCATGGTAACCTCAAACTGGTAATGGGAATTGAACCCACGCTGTTCACATCACACTGCTCTGTAAACCAACAATACAGCCAACTCAGCTAAACTGATTCCCTTAACTGGAGCGTCACATGTGGGGATGAATAATTGAATCCTTGCTACACACAGTGCAGGTGAACAGCCTCTCCTCACAATGTGTTTGTTGATGTTTCATCAAATCATTGCTACTCATAAAGCTCTTCTCACAGTCAGAGCATTTACATGTTCTCTCATCGATGTGAACAAAGCCATAGCTGCTGAGGTTGGAGAAGCGAGTGAACCCCTTCTCACAGGTAAAAGGTGTGAATGTGCTGGTGCTCACTGAGTACAGATGACTGAGTGAGTCCCTTCCTACACTCAGTGCAGGCGTACAGTCTCTCTCTCTCTCTGTCTCTGGTATGGCCACGCTTGTGTATTTGAACTTTGCTGATTTAATAAATCCCTTCTCACACACAGAACAGATGATTGGTCTCTCTGTGCAGGCGGACAGTCTCTCTCTCTCTCTCTCTCTAGTATGGCCACGCTTGTGTATTTGAAGCTTTGCTGATTCAATAAATCCCTTCTCACACACAGAGCAGATGATTGGTCTCTCTCCAGTGTCAACTCAACGGTTGACATTAGGCTGAACTGGGAAGTTTATTACTTCCCAAACAGAGCAGACAACGCTTCTCTCCCGATGATGAAGACATTTGTGTGATATTACACTGGATCCCCAAGTGAATACCTTCCCACACATGGAACAGCTGAATACCTTATCTCCCATGGGAACAGGTTGATGTTAAATTATGGCTGAAAAATGTGTTGCTGGAAAAACACAGCAGGACAGGCAGTATCCAAGGAACAGGAGAAACGACGTTTCGGGCATAAGCCCTTCTTCAGGAATGAGGAGGGTGTGCCAAGCAGGCTAAGATAAAAGGTAGGGAGGAGGGATTTGGGGAGGGGCGTTGGGAATGCAATATGTGGAAGGAGGTTAAGGTGATGGTGATAGGCCAGAGAGGGGGTGGGGGCGCAGAGGTCGGGAAGAAAATTGCAGATCAAGAAGGCGGTGCTGAGTCCGAGGGTTGGGACTGAGAAAAGCTGGGGGAGGGAAAATGAGAAAGCTGGAGAAATCTGCATTCATCCCTTGTGGTTGGAGG
>NW_025210370.1:12694-17354 GCF_004010195.1 Chiloscyllium plagiosum
GAAAACTCTGCTGTTCCTGGGGATCTGAAATCTAACCTCAGCAGGTCAGGCAGCATCTGTGAGAAGGGAACCAGAACCCATTTCTCCCACAGCAGTCTGCAAGGCACCAAGGGAGCTCCCTGATCTGATTGGCCCTGTGCTAATTAACACTGCACACAGATATTAATCCAGTGGGTCAGCTTCTTAGTTAAACAGCGAGTTCCTGAGAGTGACGAGGCAGACCCTTGTATGTTGTTCACACCTACATGGTCAGTAACATGGTATCCTGCCCGTCCCATTGCAAACTCAGCTTCAGTTCTGACCATGTTTCCTGAAACCCAGGATGGGGAGAAAACACTGCCTCCTGGTCTTAGGTTCTTTGCTGTAGGAAAAGGTGTCACTTCCTGTGATCTCCCTCTGACAACAACATTGCTTTCAGTTTCGCTCACATAATCGGCTTTCTGTTCTTTCTGGTTTTGTGGTCTAATAACACTTCCCAAAGCTGAGGCTCCTGCTAAGTGGTAGAATCTGGCTAGGGCATCATTAAATGGAAGAATTAGTACAGGGATATGAGTAAATGGGAGACTTGGTGAGAATCAATAAATGGGAGATTCAGTGCACAGCGCCATTACATTGGAAAACTGGTGTGAGTGTCAATATATTAGGAAATTAGAGCAGAGCATGTCTAAATTGGGGAATAGGGGCAGGGAATCAATTAAAAAAAGTGTTGCAAGCATCAGTTAATCGGAGATTCATTTCAGTGCATCACTAAATGAAAAACAAACGCAGGGCGTCAATAATTGGAGAATTCATGCAGATGCCATTAAATTCGAAGTGGGAGAACTGGGCAGGATAACACTCAATGGGTGAGTTGGTGCAGTACCAGCATTTGCACAGGATTGGAAAATGGGAGCAAAGGCCATAAATAGAGTCATACAATCATCGAGATTCACAACACAGAAACAGATCCTTCGATTCAGTGCATCATTAAATGAAAACAATTCAGCAGGGCACCCGTACATGTAAGAAGTGTTTCAGGGAACACTTAAATCGAAGCAATTGATGGAGGACATCAGTAATTGGAGAATTCATGCAGGTGCCTTTAAATAGGGCAGGATAATACTCAAAGGGAGAGTTGGTGCTGTTTGAGGATTTGTGCAGGATTGGTAAATGGGAGAAATGGTGCATAGCAGCGGAGCCATGAATACAGTCATAAAGTCATAGAGGTGTACAACATGGAAACTGACACTTAAGTCCAACTTGTCTATAACTCAATTTTAGAATTCTGGCAGCACTCCACGAAATTGGAGAATCATTCCAAGGAACTACTAAGTGGAAGAATTGGACAAGGGCTTATCGAATTAAGGTAAATTTGAACAGGGCATTCGATAATAGCAAATTGGTGCAGTTAGCACCAAATGGGAGAGTTTCAGTTTAGCAGTGAATGGGAGAATTGGTGCAGTGTAGCACTAAATGGGAGAATTGGGACAGGACAGTACCTGATGCAGGAATGGGAGTAGGGCACGCCCCGAAATTGGCGAGGGCATCATTCAATATGAGGATTGGTGTAAGGTAAAACTGAATGGAGAACTTGTTCAGGACGTCAGTAAATGGGGGAAATGGTACTAAGCAACACTGAATTGGAGAATTGGTGTGGGGTATCAGTAAATGAGAGACCTGGTGCAGGGTGCTGATAACTTCGAGAATTGGAGCAAATGGGAGAACACGGGCAGTGAATCAGTAAATAGGACAAATGTTGCAAAGGATTAGTGGTCCAGATTCAATATAGTGTACCATGAAATGGGGGAGTTGGTGCAGTTCTCCGCGAAAGGGAAGGTATGTTGTAGGATTGGTAATTTGGAGATATGCTGCAGTGGTCGCAAGATTAGAAAATTCTGTCAGCGGACTACTAAATGGGAGGATTGTTGCAGGGAAATACTGAATGGAAGAAATGGTGCACAGTGGAGCTAAATTAGAGAATGGGTGCATGGTACCAGAAAAAATGGGGGAATTAGAGTAGGGCACCCTTAAATGGCAGAATTGGGCTTGGGCATCAGTAAATGGAAGAATTAGTACAGGGATATGAGTAAATGGGAGATTTGGTGGAAATAATAAATGGGAGATCTGGTGCACAGTGCCATGACATTGGAAAACTGGTGTGAGTGTCAATCTATTAGACAAGTAGAGCAGAGCATGTCTAAATTGGGAATAAGAGGCAGGGAATCAATAAAAAGAAATGTTGCAAACATCAGTAAATTGGAGATTCAGTTCAGTGCATCACTAAATGAAAACAATTCAGCAGGGGTTCCGGACGTAGAAGATGTGTATCAGGGAACAACTAAATGGAAGGAATTGATGCAGGGCAACAATAATTGGAGAATTCATGTAGGTGCCATTAAATTCTAAGTGGGAGGACTGGGGCAGGTTAACCTCAATGGGTGAGTTGGTGAAATTCCCGAATTAGTGCAGGATTGGTAAATGGGAGAATTGGTACAGGGAAGCGGAGCACTAAATACAGCCACAGAGATGTACAGCACGGAAACAGACCCTTCAGTCCAACTTGTCCACACCTAAAGTTAAGAATTCTGGCAGCTCTCCACTAAATTGGAGAATCATTGCAAGGAACTGCTAAGTGGAAAAGTTGGGAAAGGGCTTATCGAAATGTGAATATTTGCAACAGGGCATCAGATAATGGGTGAATTAATGCAGTTCAGCACTAAATGGGTGAGTTATGCTGTGTTGCAACTAAATGGGAAAATTGGGGCAATGCCACACCTTTTGGGAGATTTAGAGTAGGGCACCTCTAAACTGGGCGAGGGCATCAGTCATGGTGAGGATTGGTGTAAGGCAACACTGAGTGGAGAACTTGTTCAGGACATCAGTAATTGGGGGAAATGGTGCCAAGCAACATTGAGTTGGAGAATTGGTGCGGACCATCAGTAAATGAGAGACCTGGTGCACAGTGGAGCTAAATTGGTGATTGGCAACAGTAAATGGGAGAATTAGGGTGGGCACCCCTAAATGGTAGAATCAGTAAATGGATGATTTAATAGAGGGATATGAGTAAATGGGAGCTTTGGTGGAATTTGGGCGAGGGCATCAGTCAATATGAGGATTGGTGAAAGGCTAAACTGAATGGAGAACTTGTTCAGGGTGTCAGTAATTGGGGGAAATGATACTAAACAGCACGGAATTGGAGAATTGGTGTGGGCCATCAGTAAATGAGAGACCTGGTGCACAGTGGAGCTAAATTAGAGAATTGGTGCATGGCAACAGGAAATGGGAGAATTAGAGTAGCGCACCCTTAAATGGTAGAATCGGGCTAAGGCCTCATTAAATGATGCACTGTTGCACAGTGGAGTTGCATTAGAAAATTGGTGGGGGTGCCAATATATTGGAAAATTGGAGCAGACCATTGGGGAATCGGGGCCAGGGAATCAATAAAAAGAAGAAATATTGCAAGCATCGGTAAATTGGAGATTCAATTCAGTGCCTTACTGAATGAAAAGAAAATCAGCAGGGCACCCGTGCGTTGAAGATGTGTATCAAGGAACAACTAAATGGAAGGAATTGATGCAGTGCAACAATAACTGGAGAATCTATGCAGGTGCCTTTAAATTCTATGTGGGAGACCTGGGACAGGATAACGCTCAATGGGAGAGTTGGTGCAGTTCCCGGATTTGTGCGGGATTGGTAAATGGGAGCATTGGTGCAGGGAAGCGGAGCCCGAAGTCAAGCCTTAGAGATATACAGCTGCAATATCTCCCACAACAGTGACTACATCTCACAAGGACTTCAGTTACTATGAAGCACATTCAGAAATCCTGAATGGGTGAAAATACATTTATAAATACAAATCAAGCCTTTGCAATGAATAAAAGACCCAAGAACAGGGCAGGAAATGGCAATCTATCGGTCTCATCTCACCGGAGAGAAATCAGGGGGAAAAACTGTGTTTTTGATGTGATTGATACCTGAACAATTAAACACCAGTTCAATTAAAGAGATAATTCACATCCAATGAAGTAAACTATTGCTGACCGAATAAACACAGTCCAGTTCTGGATGCAATAACAGCAGAATACAGTCACGTTACCCCACGGGAATGTGTGTGTCACCATAGTCTTCCCAGACCACAGGGGCTGCTCTCTTCATTACAGAGAGAAGCAACTCATGGTGATTTGACCAGAGGGTCCAGACCTCAGGCAAGGGGAGAATTTTGAGAACGAGAGTCCTTCATGGTAACCTCAAACTGGTAATGGGAACTGAACCCACGCTGTCCACATCACACTGCTCTGTACACCAACAATACAGCCAACTCAGCTCAACTGAGCTAAACTTAATTGGAGCGTCACATGTGGGGATGAATAATTGAATCCCTAGCTCCACACAGTGCAGGTGAACAGCCTCTTCCCACAACGTGTTTGTTGATGTTTCATCAAATCATTGCTACTCATAAAGCTCTTCTCACAGTCAGAGCATTTACATGTTCTCTCATTGATGTGAACAAAGCCATAGCTGCTGAAGTTGGAGAACCGAGTGAACCCCTTCCCACACAAGGAGCAGGTAAAAGGTGTGAATGTGCTGGTGCTCACTGAGTACCGATGACTAAGTGAGTCCCTTCCTACACTCAGTGCAGGCGGACAGTCTCTCTCTCTCTCGCTCTCTCTCTCTCTCTCTC
>NW_025210370.1:17566-19159 GCF_004010195.1 Chiloscyllium plagiosum
AATGAGGAGGGTGTGCCAAGCAGGCTAAGATAAAAGGTAGGGAGGAGGGACTTGGGGGAGGGGCTTTGGGAATGCGATAGGTGCAAGGAGGTTAAGGTGATGGTGATAGGCCAGAGAGGGGGTGGGGGCGGAGAGGTCGGGAAGAAGATTGCAGGTCAAGAAAATGGTGCTGAGTCTGAGGGTTGGGACTGAGATAAGGTAGGAGGAGGTGAAATGAGGAAGCTGGAGAAATCTGCATTCATCCCTTGTGGTTGGAGGGTTCCTAGGCAGAAGATGAGGCGCTCTTCCTCCAGGCGTCGTGTTGCTGTTTGAGGACATGGCTGAAGAGCTTCAGGGCAGAGGAGATGACCTGAGGGGGTGCAGTTAGAGAGGGACTCACTGAGATCCTTGTGGAGGGAGGACGAGAGCTTCTTCAAGGAAGGCATCCTTGCAAGAGGATTCACAGTAGGTTAAAATCAACTAGCAGAAAGTGAGGACTGCAGATGCTGGAGATCAGAGCTGAAACATGTGTGTCCTGAGGTGCAAACCTGTTGTGAGATGTACCTCGCCAACTGGTGGACAGCACAGCCCCCTATCCAGAAGGATGTTACACAAGAGATAATTCCCTTTGCTGCTGCTGTACATCAATGGGGAAGAAAGGGAATGGTGAAGGTTGTTGGCAATCAAGAGAGCTGTTTTGTCCCACATGTTGATGAGCTTCTTGTTGTTGAAGCAGCATTCAACCAGGCAAGTGGAGAGGATTCTGTAACAGACCTGACTTACATCGTGTAAGGTGGGCAGGCAGGAGGGGAGTTGAACGCTGCAAGATGTTTTGCGTCTTGTATCTACTGTAGTTGTATGGTTAGTCCTGTTCAGTTTCTGGTCAATATTACACCCCTGGAATGCTGCTCATGGAGGATTCAACAATGATGTTGCTGTGGATTTTCAACAAGGGATACTCGGATATTCTCTTGTTGAAGATGGTCTTTGCCAGGCTCGGATGTGATACGACTGTTACTTACCATTTGTGCAGATTTTAGATCCAGGCCAGGTCTTGCTACATATGGATCTGTGGTGTTTTAGCTACGGTGAGGTTCAGGTTGTAAGATTGTTCTCAATGAGAACAAGCCTACCAGCTCAACGAGCAAACTTACAACCTGAACATATGGATATGCGCTACATCAGTATCGGAGCAGTTGAAAATGATGCTGAATATTGTCCAATTGTCAACCAACATCCCCACGTCTGAAGGGAAAGTGATTGACAAAGCAGCTGAAGATGGTTGACCCTGAGACTCCACCCTGAGAAACTCCCCTCGAACTAACAAGGCCTGGCTTCTCAAGGCTCACCTGCTTCACAAGTGGGACATGACACGTCTGAACAGGTTGGTTAAAAATGTCACCTGCAGAAAAATCCTGGGATTCAAGTAGACTGCTGTTTGTTTCAAAGACCACCTGGGGGTGAAGCTGTTATAAAGCTATCGCCCAGGACACTGCACCACCCGGACAATGGGTTCTGAAGGAGATGCACACAGGACTGGAATGATTCACTCTGTTTCTCTGTCCACATCTCCTGCCAGACCTGCTGACTTCCTACAGCACTTTCTGATTTGAT
>NW_025210371.1:0-1388 GCF_004010195.1 Chiloscyllium plagiosum
GGGGGGGGAGGTGGGGAAGGGAGTGGGTGGTGCCCTGTGGTGGCATCTCTCTCTGGACCACTGCCAGTCCAGTTGGTACACCATCGTCTCTGGCGCGCATTCCAGACGGACTCCCCTCCCCACCCCACCCCAACGTTGTCATCACTGTCCTGCCTGCTCCTCACCCCCTCCCAAACCTCCGCACGCAACAGCTACCCCGCCTCACCCCGACGGCATCTCGCATTTCCATAGCACCCGCCCAGCAGGTCTCTGGGCGCGAAGTCCTGGCTCAGATTGGGGCCGGTTCAGTTGCGGGTTGGGTTCTGCGCGGACTGGATGGGCCGAAGGGTCTGTTTCTGTGCTGTGTGACCCAATGACCACCAGGGATGGGGTGGGGGCGATGCTGTGAAGGAGGGGTCAGAAAGATCCCATTCGCCTGGACGCCGTGGAGGAATTCTGGTGGGATCTCAGAGACATTTTCCCACAGCACAGAAACAGACCCTTCGGCCCATCCAGTCCGTGCTCACCCTAACCCCAAACTAACCCAGTCCCCCACCTGCCTGCTCCTGGCCCATCTCCCTCCAACCCTTCCCTGTCCATGTCCTTATCCAAATCCCTTTTAAACGTTGTAACTGTCCTCCCCACTTCCTCAGGACGGTCATTCCACACACGGACCACCCTCGGGAGAAAATAATTGCCCCTCGTGCCCTTCTTAAATCTTTCTCCTCTCCCCTTAAACATGTGCCCCCCTGGTCTTCAAATCCCCCCCACAGCCTGTGGAAAAGACACCCACCATTCACCCTCTCTGTCCCCCTTATGATTTTATAAACCTCTATAAGGTCACCCCTCAGCCTCCGACGCTCCAGGGAAAACAGCCCCAGCCTGTTCAGCCTCTCCCTGTAGCTCAAACCCTCCCATTCCCGGCAACATCCTGGTCAATCTCTCCGGGACTCTCCTGTTCAATAATGACCAGAGAGATGTGGAGCTGGGGGAGCAGATCCCAGACCCAGGACACTGGGCACAGGCACCACTGGTAGGCCGAGGGGGAATGGGGGATGTTCGAGAGGCTGGATTGGAGGGGGTTACAGAGATAGGGAGGGGGTGTAGGGGCTGGAGGGGGTTTACAGAGACAGGGAGGGGGTGTAGGGGCTGGAGGGACTAAGGGAGGGGGCTGTAGCAGACGGAAACTCACCAGAGTTTTTGTAGGCGTTGGCAGGTCAGAATCAGGTGGATGAAGGTGGACACTGACTGGTCGGTGAAATAATTCCCGGTCAGCTGCAGGAATTGGATCGTCCGGTTCACACACAGAGCAGAGACCAACTCCTCAGCAACCGCGTCCGACAGACTGTTATAACTCATCCTGTGAGGGACAGAGAGAGAGAGAGTCAGGGAGAGGGGGAGAGGGGGAG
>NW_025210371.1:2350-2763 GCF_004010195.1 Chiloscyllium plagiosum
ACAAAGAGGACATAAAAATCAAGGACAATGGCTCTACAATCTCCTCCCTTGATTCCCTGAGAATCCTAGGATAAATGCCATCAGGCCCAGGGGACTTATCTATTTTCACCTTTTCCAGGATTTCCAACACCTCTTCTCTACATACCTCAAAGCCATCCATTCTACTGACCTGTTGGTCATGTCAATACCTCGATCACCGTTGCGTGCAGTTCCCTGGGAGTTTTGGAAAATCCCCAGGTGGGTGGGGGAAGGTGCTACGTAAACGCAATTTGTCACCTTCGCTTCCTCCGACCCGGAACGTTCCGCATTCCCGTTTATCTCCGGATGAGTTCCTGACGTCCGGCATCTCCTGTCCCCCCCGCCTCGGATCCAGCTCCAGCTCATTCCCAATTCCCAGTCTTCCCCAACTCTCC
>NW_025210371.1:2813-12112 GCF_004010195.1 Chiloscyllium plagiosum
TGACCCTCACTCCCTGTGTCCACCGGTATCACCAAGTTCATGACCCCCGACCCTGGCGATCATCACCGTTCAGCCCGACCTCTAACTTCCACCTTCGGAGAATTTTCCATCCCTCCCGGAATCAGCAGAGGAGTCCGTTCGGACCATCCGCCCGATTCTAGCTCCCTGGAGCAGGGTCCAATTGATCTGATTCCCGGTGCTCCTGTTGCCTTTCCCGTGCACGTTCCTGCAACTCTTTCTCCGTCCACTGTTTCCCCGATCTCTCCCCATTTGTCGAACATTCCTGGTGAATCAGTTCCGATTCAGGCAGTCCATCCCACACCACGATAACCGGCTCCATCAGGGAACGTACCCTCGACCTCCCCTCTGCTTCCCGTCAATCTCAGTCCCACTCCAGCCTCAGAGACAGTGTCTCCTCATAAACTCCATCGAAACCCTGTCATTTATTCTGTTTACCCTGGACTAGGATTATTCTGGTCTGTGTTTATCCCAGTCTGTTTATCCCGGTCTGTGTTTATCCGGGTCTGTGTTTATCCGGGTCTGTGTTTATCCGGGTCTGTGTTTATCCGGGTCCGTGTTTATCCGGGTCCGTGTTTATCCGGGTCCGTGTTTATCCGGGTCCGTGTTTATCCCGGTCCGTGTTTATCCCGGTCCGTGTTTGTCCCGGTCCGTGTTTGTCCCGGTCCGTGTTTGTCCCGGTCTGTGTTTACCCCGGTCTGTGCATATCCAGGTCAGTATTGACCCTGGTCTGTGTTAAACCTGGTCTGTGTTAAACCTGGTCTGTGTTAAACCTGGTCTGTGTTAAACCTGGTCTGTGTTTACCCCGGTCTGTGTTTACCCCGGTCTGTGTTTACCCCGGTCTGTGTATATCCGGATTGAATTGACCCTGGTCTGTGTTTATCCCAGTCTGTTTATCCCGGTCTGTGTTTATCCCGGTCTGTGTTTATCCCGGTCTGTGTTTATCCCGGTCTGTCTGTGTTTATCCCGGTCTGTGTTTATCCCGGTCTGTGTATATCCTGGTCTGTATTGACCCTGGTCTGTGTTTACACCGGTCTGTGTTTACACCGGTCTGTGTTTACACCGGTCTGTGTTTATCCCGGTCTGTGTTTATCCAGGTCTGTATTGACCCTGGTCTGTATTGACCCTGGTCTGTGTTTATTCTGGTCTGTGTTTACCCCGGTCTGTGTTTATCCAGGTCTGTGTTTATCCCGGTCTGTGTATATCCGGGTCTGTATTGACCCTGGTCTGTGTTTACCCCGGTCTGTGTTTATCCACGTCTGTATTGACCCTGGTCTGTATTGACCCCGGTCTGTGTTTACCCCGGTCTGTGTTTACCCCGGTCTGTGTTTACCCCGGACTGTGTTTACCCCGGTCTGTGTATATCCGGGTCTGTGTTTACCCCGGTCTGTGTTTACCCCGGTCTGTGTTTACCCCGGTCTATGTTTACCCCGGTCTATGTTTACCCCGGTCTATGTTTTCCCCGGTCTGTGTTTACCCCGGTCTGTGTATATCCCGGTCTGTGTATATCCGGGTCTGTATTGACCCCGGTCTGTGTTTACCCCGGTCTGTGTTTACCCCGGTCTGTGTTTACCCCGGTCTGTGTTTACCCCGGTCTGTGTTTACCCCGGTCTGTGTTTACCCCGGTCTGTGTTTACCCCGGTCTATGTTTACCCCGGTCTATGTTTACCCCGGTCTATGTTTCCCGGTCTGTGTTTATCCCGGTCTGTGTTTATCCCGGTCTGTGTTTATCCCGGTCTGTGTTTATCCCGGTCTGTGTTTATCCCGGTCTGTATTGACCCTGGTCTGTGTTTATCCCGGTCTGTGTTTATCCCGGTCTGTGTTTATCCCGGTCTGTGTTTATCCCGGTCTGTGTTTACCTTGGTCTGTGTATATCCGGGTCTGTATTGACCCTGGTCTGTGTTTACCCCGGTCTTTGTTTATCCCGGTCTGTGTATATCCCGGTCTGTGTATATCCCGGTCTGTGTATATCCAGGTCTGTGTTTACCCCGGCCTGTGTTTACCCCGGTCTGTGTTTACCCCGGCCTGTGTTTACCCCGGCCTGTGTTTACCCCGGCCTGTGTTTACCCCGGCCTGTGTATATCCGGGTCTGTATTGACCCTGGTCTGTGTTTACCCTGGTCTGTGTTTACGCCGGTCTGTGTTTACGCCGGTCTGTGTTTATCCCGGTCTGTGTATATCCGGGTCTGTATTGACCCTGGTCTGTGTTTACCCCGGTCTGTGTTTACCCCGGTCTGTGTTTACCCCGGTCTGTGTATATCCGGGTCTGTATTGACCCTGGTCTGTGTTTATCCCGGTCTGTGTTTATCCCGGTCTGTGTTTATCCCGGTCTGTGTTTATCCCGGTCTGTGTTTATCCCGGTCTGTGTTTATCCCGGTCTGTATTGACTCTGGTCTGTATTGACCCCGGTCTGTGTTTACCCCGGTCTGTGTTTACCCCGGTCTGTGTTTACCCCGGCCTGTGTTTATCCCAATCTGTGTATATCAGGGTCTGTATTGATCCTGGTCTGTGTTTACCCCGGTCTGTGTTCACCCCGGTCTGTGTTTATCCGGGTCTGTATTGACCCTGGTCTGTGTTTACCCCGGTCTGTGTTTACCCCGGTCTGTGTTTACCCCGGTCTGTGTTTATCCCGGTCTGTGTATATCCGGGTCTGTATTGACCCCGGTCTGTGTTTACCCCGGTCTGTGTATATCCCGGTCTGTGTATATCCGGGTCTGTATTGACCCCGGTCTGTGTTTATCCCGGTCTGTGTATATCCGGGTCTGTATTGACCCTGTTCTGTGTTTATCCCGGTCTGTGTTTACCCCGGTCTGTGTTTACCCCGGTCTGTGTTTACCCCGGTCTGTGTTTATCTCGGTCTGTGTATATCCGGGTCTGTATTGACCCTGGTCTGTGTTTACCCCGGTCTGTGTTTACCCCGGTCTGTGTTTACCCCGGTCTGTGTTTATCCCGGTCTGTATTGACCCTGGTCTGTATTGACCCCGGTCTGTGTTTACCCCGGTCTGTGTTTATCCCAGTCTGTATATATCCGGGTCTGTGTTTACCCCGGTCTGTGTTTACCCGGGTCTGTGTTTACCCCGGTCTGTGTATATCCCGGTCTGTGTATATCCCGGTCTGTATTGACCCCGGTCTGTGTTTACCCCGGTCTGTGTTTACCCCGGTCTGTGTTTACCCCGGTCTGTGTTTACCCGGGTCTGTATTGACCCTGGTCTGTGTTTACCCCGGTCTGTGTTTACCCCGGTCTGTGTTTACCCCGGTCTGTGTTTACCCGGGTCTGTATTGACCCTGGTCTGTGTTTACCCCGGTCTGTGTTTACCCCGGTCTGTGTTTACCCCGATCTGTGTTTATCCCGGTCTGTGTTTACCCCGGTCTGTGTATATCCGGGTCTGTATTGACCCTAGTCTGTGTTTACCCTGGTCTGTGTTTACCCCGGTCTGTGTTTACCCCGGTCTGTGTTTACCCCGGTCTGTGTATATCCGGGTCTGTATTGACCCTGGTCTGTGTTTACCCCGGTCTGTGTATATCCGGGTCTGTATTGACCCTGGTCTGTGTTTGCCCCGGTCTGTGTATATCCGGGTCTGTATTGACCCTGGTCTGTGTTTACCGCGTTCTGAATGCTGACTTCTCGACCCATTCCTCTCTCACCCTTTCCCACAGAATGAAACTGGGATCCGAGGATCAGTGTCTCAGGGAGAAGACGGACAATTGAGGATGAAGATGACAAGATGGAGGGATGGTGGAGGAGACACTGAGTTGGCTGAGGACCTTGTGGGAAGTCAGCCCCAGCACACTGACCGCAGAGCACGAAACCTGCGATATTCTCTCTCTTTCTCTCAAACAGATATAATATAAAGCGACTGATTTTGAGTTGGCGCTCGTTATAACAAACACCATCACCCAGACCCCTGCTGTCCCCAAAAGCATCTCTCTCCCATCTCCACTGACCTTTGGTCATTCCCAGTTCCTCTGCATCACCTAGTGTTCCCCCAGGAGTGAGGGGGAGCACCCTCAACCTTTACCCCTTTGACCTCTTCCGCCAGGCAGTTTGTGTGAGAGGCGGTGACCCCTCACCCCTCGTCCTCGCGCGTCCCCACACAGGCCAGACTGTGTGTTTTGGACGTGAGCCCAGTCTGTGTTCTGCGAGTCCGCACTCAGCACTGACCCCACCCCCCCCCCTCAAAACATTGGTAGCAGACGTTAACCCAGGCCTGAGGACAGGTATCGCACCTACCCAGCAAACCGTGTCTCTCCGCCCCCACCCTAGGATGGGGACGGACCAAGCAGCTCTTTCTGGGACATTAAACCTTGAATTGATCATTTTGACCCTAAGAGTAGGACTATCCAACAGTGCTGTCCCTGTCCCTGGGAGTGTGTGATGGGGGACAGTGTAGAGGGAGCTTTACTCTGTATGTAGAGGGAGCTTTACTCTGTATCTAACCCCATGCTGTCCCTGTCCTGGGAGTGTGTGATGGGGGTAGAGTGTAGAGGGAGCTTTACTCTGTATCTAACCCCATGCTGTCCCTGTCCCTGGGAGTGTGTGATCGGGGGACAGTGTAGAGGGAGCTTTACTCTGTATCTGCTTTACTCTGTATCTAACCCCATGCTGTCCCTGTCCTGGGAGTGTTTGATGGGGGGACAGTGTAAAGGGAGCTTTACTCTGTCTCTAACCCTGTGCTGCCCAATGTCCCTGGGAGTGTTTGATGGGGGTGACAGTGTAGAGGAAGCTTCACTCTGTATCTAACCCCGTGCTGTTCCTGTCCTGGGAGTGGTTGATGGGGGGACAGTGTAGAGGGAGCTTTACCCTGTATCTAACCCCATGCTGTCCCTGTCCCTGCCCCTGGGAGTGTTTGATGGGGACAGTGCAGAGGGAGCTTTACTCTGTATCTAACCCCGTGCTGTCCCTGTCCCTGGGAGTGTTTGATGGGGGGAGGGTGTAGAGGGAGCTTTACCCTGTATCTAACCCCGTGCTGTCCCTGTCTCTGGGAGTGTTTGATGGGGCGGAGGGTGTAGAGGGAGCTTTACCCTGTATCTAACCCCGTGCTGTCCCTGTCCCTGGGAGTGTTTGATGGGGGAGGGTGTAGAGGGAGCTTTACCCTGTATCTAACCCCGTGCTGTCCCTGTCTCTGGGAGGGGATTGATGGGGGGACAGTGTAGAGGGAGGTTTACCCTGTATCTAACCCCGTGCTGTCCCTGTCCCTGGGAGGGGATTGATGGGGGAACAAATGTTCTGGTTTGAATTCTGCTGCCAAACATCAGGCGCTGGGATTAGGAGCGAGAGCAAGTCCATTCGGCCCTCTGAAGATGATAGCTCCCTGTTGCGACAGGATTGGTGCAGGGCTGTCGGTGTTTGCGATAACGAGTGATTCAAGAGTTTTTGTTTGTTCATGTTTATTCGTAACGCTATGTCGGGGGTGGGGGGACAATGGGGAGGAGATCCCGCCCCCCCTGGCGCCTTCCCCCCACCAATGAGGAATTGGAATGTGTTTCTATTGAGTTTAATCTGTCGTGTGGTAGAGGGATCAGAATCCTCACTTACGTCCCCGGACCGTGCTCATCCGTCCTGCCTCTGGATGTGTCGTCCGGATTTAGATGGATCTCCCACGTGTCTGCCATTCCATCCATCTTGTCCGTCCTCTCCCTCGTAATTCCCCGGATCCTGCGTCCGATTGGCTCCCGAGGGAGCCAACGGCTTCCATTTGAGCTGCCGTCCTGCTATTTTTTTACACAAAACGGTTCGTTTTTGCTGTCGCCCCCAACACCCAACCCCAGCACTCCCCACACCCCCCCCCCCCAATCCCTCCACCCCCCCACCGCTCAATCCCCAACCTCCTCCAGCTCCCGCTCAGGTCAGGCGAACTGCTTTGCATTCTGGGAGGTGGAGCTGCGCACAAAATCTGCGGTCAGCCGTTCGGTTCTGCAGGGGTTTTGTGGGGGGGGGAGGTGTGGGGGATGCTTGCAACCCTGCCCGAACGGCCTCATCTTCCCTCTATTCCGCACCCCCGCCCTGAAAGGGCACGAAGGTGAGCGGCGTGCGTTCAGTGAGGTTTCCACAGCTCGACCAGAGTCGGCCATTTTGTTTCGGTTCCCTGCTGCTAGCGAGTGAGTCAGTTGGGGGTGGAGTGGGGTTTCAGACTCCTTTCTCCCCACCTCCCTGGAGAAAACAAACAGTCTAACTGATGGGGGTGGTGGTGGGGGGGAGGTCTATCGATCTTCAGTCAGTTCCTCCCCCCATGTCTATTCAGGGTCGAACTCTCGGACGGGGCGAGGGGAGGCATGTTGCCCCATATGTGAGCTGCTGGAGGGGAGGGAATGTCTGAACGGATTTGGGAACATCCCTCACTGAGCACCGAAGCTCAGTATGAACATACGGGAGGTGTCTGTGCGATAGCCCAGAGAGGATGGCTGGGCCTGTAAAGGTGGTACGTTCAGAAAGGTTAGGCCGGGGCCTTACACAGTCCAAGGACAAGCACAATTGGCAGAGATTAGGTGATGATCCCCTCTTGGGATTTCCTCAGAGAGCGGGCTCCTTCTCTCTGTAAAGCCCAGCTGACCAACAACCCCCACCTCACCCCACCCCGCGCTGCTGCCCAGATCCTTCCTCGCAGGGGTTTCTGTTCCCCCTCATCACCTCGCCAACAGCCCCATGCCGCTCACTGCGTTTCTGTCCCACAATGCCTCAGTCTTCATATTCTCATCCTCATATTTGAGTCACTCCCTATCCTTCCCTCCAGCCCCTACACCCCCTCCCTATCTCTGTTACTTTCTGCAGCCCCTTCAAGACTCTGCGAGATCTGGACAGAATAAATCAGAAGAAACTGTTCCCACTCCAGAATCGAGGAGGTTACAGACGGGCCTAGATTTAAAGTGATTGGTAAAAGAAGGAAAGATTCCTTCCCTCCCTATCTCTGTAACCCCCTCCCCCCTGCCAGATTAATGTCTACCATCCCTGATTCCCATTGATCTTCCCCTCACCTCTCCCATGGTGACCCAGCACCAAATTGTGTTTCCAGAGAAACTTGTGCCATGTCTGTCCTCCCAGGCCTGAGGCCTGCTCCCTCATTATTGAGAGAGCGAGAGAGAGAGCGAGGTAGTGAGAGAGAAAGATAGGGAGACAGAGATGGAGAGAGAGGCAGAGAGACAGAGATGGAGAGAGAGGCAGAGAGAGAGAGAGAGGCAGCGAGAGAGAGAGAGAGGCAGAGAGAAAGAATGGATGTTGGTTTAACCTGAGGGTCTCTGTGTCTCAGGCTGGAGGGAGAGGTTGTGAATTAGGGTCCCTCACGGTAAAACTCATGCAGTGTTGGGAATTGAACCCATGCTGTTGGCATTGCCTGGCATGGCTCATCAGCTGTCCAGCCAACTGATCTAACCAGCCACACCACAGAATACCGTACGGCCTGGACAGAGTGGATGTTGGGAAGATGTTTCCATCGGTCGGAGAGACTAGGACCCGAGCGCACAGCCTCAGAGTAAAGGGAAGACCCTTTAGAACAGAGATAAGGAGAGACTTCTTCAGCCAGAGGGTGGGGAATCTGTGGGATTCACTCCCACAGAAGGCTGTGGGGGCCGGGTCACTGAGTCTATTTAACACGGAGATAGAGAGGCTCGTGATTGGTAAAGGGATCAAAGGTCAAAGGGAGAAGGTGGAAGAATGGGGTTGAAATATTCGTCAGCCATGATCGAATGGTGGAGCAGACTCGATGGGCCGAATGGCCTAATGACTGCTCCAGGGTCTCACGCCGTGGGACTCAGACAGAGGAGACGCTGCTCTGATCGTCAGCTCAACAGCCCGGGAGGGAGTGAATGGAGATCCATGCAGGATCGGACCAGGTCCATAGGGAGGGACTGTTCCCTCAGGGTAGGGTGCAAGGGGGAGATGGAGCAGAATCTGGTCGGGACGGGGGGGGGGGGGGTGAGGGGAGCGAAACATTTTAGTCAATTGGATCCTGACGTAAGCCTGAAGGGTCTGGGAACGCAGGCTCGTCTCCCATGCCCAAGATTTCTCGAGTGGGAAAATTCGGGAGAGAGATTTTGTTGACTGTGATACAGCTGGTGGGGTGGGGGGGGAGAGAGAGAGACAGAGATAGAGAGAACGAGGGAGAGAGAGAGAGAGAGTCAGGATATGGGCCAAGGTTCAGCTAATTTAAGGTCAGGACAGGCCTGGGGGTTTGTAGGTTGGGGCAGGTGAATGACTCCCCTTTGTATCTCCAACTGCGCCTCCTGGTTTTTAAGGTGAGGGGCTATCGTTTCCTAACACTGGAAGGAAATTCTCTGTGTCGCCAACCCACACGCTACGCTTTAGCAACCCCCCCCCCCACCCGGCAAGGCCACTCCCAATGGCATCCCATACAGACCACACCCCAGGTATTGCTGTGTGACTGGAGGGAGTACCGAGGGATTGGCTCAGCTAGGCCTCAAAGGGGGGGGTAGGCTGAGATCCATGTCAGGAAGTGTGTGAATGTGTGTGTGTATCTGTAACTGTAAACTGTGGTGTGTCAATGAGTGTGTGTTTGTACATTCTGGTGTGTCTCAGTCTGAGTGTACATTGTGTAAGTATATGAGTGTACATCCTGGTGTATCTCTGAATGTGCTTCAGTGAGTTTGTGTTTGAGTGAGTGTTCTGGTGTACATTTGAATGTGTCAGAGGGTTGCTGTGTGAGTTCTAGTGCACCTCTATGTGTTTTGTTTTAAAATAATGCACTGCTTGATTGTGTGTTTCAATGCATTACTATGAGACTAACATCCTGGGTCATTTGATGGAGCATGTGTTTCAGACTATCACTGTGTGCGTGCGAATTCTGATGAATCTCCACCTAAGGTATGTTTTTGTTTGGTAATGTGTGCTCATGCATTTTCATGTGTACCTAAATGTTTTTCTGTGTATCACAGTGTACATATGAGTTCTAGTTTCTCTGTTAGAGTACATGTTGTGTCATTGTGTGAGTGTGAGTTGTGGTGTCTCACTGCTAATTTATTTCACATTGTGAGTGAGCACTCTGGGGTAACACTGTCCAAAGTCTCTTTCAGTTTGTCATTGGGTGAATGTGAGTTTTTATGGACTCTGTCTGAAGGTCTGTTTTGGTATTTCATGTGTGCGTTGTAGGTTCTGGAGTATTTTTGTTTAAGTGTCTGTTTCAATGTGTCATTACGAAAATCTGATTTTTTTTTCACAGTAACCCTGTCTGAGAGTTTGTTTCAATGAGTTGATGTCTGTGAGAGTTCTGGTGTATCTTGGTGTGTTCTTTGATGTGGATCCGTGTTAGTTTAGCTGCTACCTGACTGTGT
>NW_025210371.1:12772-18546 GCF_004010195.1 Chiloscyllium plagiosum
AAATGTGCTTGGAGTGGGGGGGTGTGGGGGAAGGGGAGGGGGTGTGGGGGAAGGGGAGGGGGTGAGTTTCCATCTGGGCCTTTGAAGTATCCTCTTTCATAGAACAGAGAATATTACGGCACAGTACAGGCCCTTCGGCCCTCAATGTTGTGCCGACCTGTGGAACCAATCTGAAGCCCATCTAACCCCTCAATTTAAAGTTATGTCCCCCTGTGCTAGCCATCACCAAACAGCTCTCACTGACCACCCTATCTAACCCTCGGATTATCTTATGTGTCTCAATTAAGTCACCTCTAAACCTTCTTCTCTTTAATGGAAACAGCCTCAAGTCCCTCAGCCTTTCCTCGTAAGACCTTCCCTCCATACCAGGCAACATTCTGGTAAAAACTGACCCAAAAACCCAGGGCCGCACTCGGAGCTGTGGGATAATACAGTGGGAGACGTGAAGGGTCAAAGGTCAGTGGGCAGCTGACCCTGGCGCCCCTCCTATCTCCGTCCTCCCCCCTCCCACCCCCACCTCCCACCAGGACGAGTGCTACACGGAATGGTCCTCCCTCAATCCCAGTTCAGAATAATTGTCATCAGAGGTCTACAGTGTTGGAAACAGGCCCTTCGGCCCTAACCTGGCCATGCCACCTGGCTTTCGCAATCAGTTTAGTCCCATTTGTCTGCGTTGGGTCCTTTCCTCTCCATACCCGTCCCATCCATGACCCTGTCTGAATTTATCTTAAATTGTACCAGCCTCCCCTGCTACCTCTGGCAGCCTGTTGCAGACACTCACCATCCTCTGTGTGAAAACATTTCCCCTCTGATACCTCTCCTCTCTCTCACCTTAAACCCTTGCCCTGTAGTTTTGGATTCCCTGATCCTGGGGAAATGCTCTGTACCTTATCCACGCCTCTCGTGATTTTATAAACCTCTCTTAGCTCACCCCTCAGTCTCCTACTCTCCAGGGGGAAAACGTCCCAGTCTATTTGACCGCTCTTTATAACTCAGACACTCCAGCCCAGGTAGCATCCTGTAGGTCTTTTCTGAACCCCTTCTAGTTTAATAACGTCCTTTCTCTAGTAGGGTGACCAGAACTGCCTACAGTATGTAGCCTCAGCAACGTCCTGTACAGCTGCAGCTAGATATATCAACTCCTATCCTCAGTGCTCTGACCGATACTGAAAGCTTCCTTCACCATCCTGTCTTCATGCGACTCCACTTTCAAGGAGATATGAACCTGCACCCCGAGATTACTTTGTTCTCCCCAGGCCCTACCATCGACTGTGTAAGTCCTGCCCTGGTTTGTTTTACCAAAACGCGACACCTCGCAATTATCTGAATTAAACTCCATCTGCCGGTCCTCAGCCCACTGGCCTGGTCGATCAGGATCTCTCTGTATTCCCAGGGACCCTTCTTCCCTGTCCACCACACCACCAATCCACAAACTCACTAACCATATCTCCCAAATTCCCAAACGAATCTTTTATCCAAATGTCGAATAACAGTGGGCCCAGCACTGATACCTGTGGCTCATCGCTGGTCACAGGCCTCTAGTCTGAAACACAACCCTCCCCCCACCCCCCACCCTCTGTCTTCGATGGTCAAGCTAACTTTGTATCCAGTTGGCTGGCTCTTTCTGCATCCCGTGAGGTTTAACCTGACTCGACAACCCACCATGCGGTACCTGATCCAAGGCCTTACTGAAGTCCATGTAGACAACGTCTCCCGCACTGGATCGACTTCCTTGGTCAACCTTTCAAAACACCCATGAGATACGATTTCCCACACACAAGGCCATGCTGTCCCAAATGAGTCCTTGCTTCCCCAAATGCCTGGGGATCCTGTCGGTCAGAATCCCCTCGAACAACTTACCCATCGCGGGCATAAGGCTCCCCGCTCTGTAGTTCCCAGGGATTTCCATATAACCTTTCAGAATGATGCCTCCCTCAGAGACAGGCAGATCGGAGCAAGGAAACCACAGAATGAGAATTGGGAGGGAGGGAGGGAGGGACAAAGACCATCCAAACGGCCATCCCCATGGGGAGGTGTGAAAGAGATGGCGGTATGACAATGAGGACGGAATAACACACATTCACAATTCCGATAAAATAGAGCATGGAGTCTGCAGCGACAACACCAGCTCAGAATCGGGTCAGACTGGTTCAGACCGAAATCACACAAATACTGACAGTCGAACAACTTACCCATCGTGGACATAAGGCTCCCCGCTCTGTAGTTCCCAGGCACCCGTTTGGATATAATGAGTAGGTAGGGGGTGTAAAACTAGAGGGTGTAGGTTTAAGGGCGAGATACAAAAGCGTCCGGGGGCAGTGTTTTTCACACAGACTATCAGAGATCGTGGGGGAGGCTGGTACCATTTTGTCATGGAGGCAATATTTCGAGATGGACATGGATGTGATAGGAATGCAGGGGAATTCACCCAACACAGGCAAATGGGACGAGATTTATTGTGTAAATGGGCCAGTATGGATAGGTTAGGCTGAAGGGCCCAAGGGCATTCTGTTCACTTCCATGAGTTTATTCCCCCTCACCCTCCTGAAGTGTGCCTTGTCGATGGTGGGACAGGATTCAGGGAGTAGTCGGGAGGGGAGTTACTCGCTGCACGATTCCCAGCCTCTGACCTGCTCTTGGAGCCACAGACTTTGTTGTGGAGGACAATGAGATAGTGTAGAGGGAGCTTTACACTGTATCTAACCCCCTGCTGTCCCTGTCCCTGGGAGTGTTTGATGGGGGGACAGTGTAGAGGGAGCTTTACTCTGTATCAAACCCCGTGCTGTCCCGGTCCTGAAAGTGTGTGATGGAGGGACAGTATAGAGGGAGCTTTACTCTGTATCTAACCCCGTGCTGTCCCTGTCCTGGGAGTGTTTGATGGGGGGACAGTGTAGAGGGAGCTTTACTCTGTATCGAACCCTGTGCTGTCCCTGTCCCTGGGAGTGTTTGATGGGAGGATTGATTAGCAGTGTAGAGGGAGCTTTACTCTGTATCTAACCCCTGCTGTCCCTGTCCCTGGGAGTGTGTGATGGGGGGACAGTGTAGAGGGAGCTTTACACTGTATCTAACCCCCTGCTGTCCCTGTCCCTGGGAGTGTTTGATGGGGGGACAGTGTAGAGGGAGCTTTACTCTGGATCTAACCCCGTGCTGTTCCTGTCCTGGGAGTGTTTGATGGGGGGACAGTGTAGAGGGAGCTTTACTCTGTATCTAACCCCGTGCTGGCTCTGTCCCTGGGAGTGTTTGATGGGGGGACTGATTAGCAGTGTAGAGGGAGCTTGTGCATCATGGTCAGGGACAGTCAGTCCTGTCTGTGCTTGACTGTGTGGGGAGGATCTGTTCCTTCCTGCTCTCCCTCACCACGATGCCCTCCCATCCCAGTCTGGGAGCATGCTCGTGACTGCTGTATTGTCCAAGCCTCTGTCCTCCTATAACCCTCTGCTCTCTTCCTTCCTGCTGCCCAGTGGACTCTGTAAGAAAGAGAGGTGAGTGAGCTGACTGAACTTAAACAGGGCCCTGACCAAACACGTTGGGCCCATTGGGTCCCACACTATATTCTCTGTTCATCCCCAGCCTCCTCCTCTCCCTCCCTCATCCCTCCCACCACTGACCCATTTCCAAGCCTAACTGTGTCGAGCTGCCCCCTCTCTGGGCTGCACTCCCGCGCCCTGCCCAGGATCGCTCCCCCGATTGGAATGCTCGGCGGCCATTTTCCAAAATGGCGGCCCCTAGCCACTGAGCGTGGCCATTGACCGTGAGAGCGAGGAGGCTCCCGACGGACTGAGCGTGTGCAGGGGGAGGCCTGAGGCCTGGCGCTGGAGGGAACCGGTTTTGTGCAGGCCGGGCGATGAGATTAGTCCCGGTCAGTACGGAGTCTCCCCTTCATGATAGGAGGCCAGCAGCATCCGGGAGATGGTGCACGTGCCAGCCCTCCCCACAGCTCAGGGGTCAGCCCGAGTGGGATCGCGCTGCGCATTGGCTCAAAGCACAGAAATTAGGCCATTCGGCCCATTGAGTCTGCTCAGCCATTCAATCCTGGCTGGCGCATTTCTCAACCCCAACCTCCCGCTTTCTCCCTGTGACCCCCTTCACAACTAAGAGCCTATCTATCTCCGTGTTAAATATACTCAGTGACCCGGCCCCCACAGCCTTCTGTGGGAGTGAATCCCACAGATTCCCCACCCTCTGGCTGAAGAAGTCTCTCCTTATCTCTGTTCTAAAGGGTCTTCGCTTTACTCTGAGGCTGTGCCCTCGGGTCCTAGTCTCTCCGACCGATGGAAACACCTTCCCAACATCCACTGTGTCCAGGCCATACTGTCCAGGCCCCTCCCCATCCTTCTAAACTCCATCGAGTATAGACCCAGAGCCCTCAAACATTCCTCACGTGTTAAGCTTTCCATTCCTGGGACCATTCTCATGAACCTCCTCTGGGCCCACTCCAAGGGCCAGTCCATCCTTCCTGAGATATGGGGCCCAAAGCTGCACACAATACTCAATCATATCATATTCTATCTCTCTCTCTTGCTCTCTCTCTCTTTCTCTCCCCCCCCTCCCTCTCTCTCTCTCTCTCTCTCCCCCTCTTGACCCACTGGATCGAGATCCCTTAACAATCTGAGGTAACCTTCCTCACTGTCCACTGTCGTCGCCCAACATTGGTGTCATCTGCAAGTGTGCCGACCTGGCCTCCAGTATTCTCGTCCGAATCGTTGACAAACCCTCCTGAGAATGCTGTCTCTGCCCCGTCTCTCATGCCTCTGTGTCCTTGGTATAACATGGAGGGCGGGCCTGTCCATTATCTGTGTTCTCTCCGTCCCATCACTCATCTGTGGTCATCAAAGGTCACCCAATCTCTGACACATCTTCTCTCTCTCCCTCTCTCCCTCCGTGTCTCTGCAGGGGGCCGTGGGTCTCACGGCAGTGGGGGAGCTGCCATAATCGCGGTGGTGGTCTGCATCCTCCTGCTCCTGCTGGTGGTCGCCATCATGTACTGCCTGCACAGGAAGGGCAAGCTCACGTGCGGAAAGTCAGAGAAAAAGGACACGTGAGTACACAGAGAGCGGTCAGATCGGGTGAGAGGGGGCGTGGGGGGTGCGAGGGAGCCGGGATGGGGCTTGTGGGGTAGGACCCAGGTATCTGGGAACGTCAATCGGCTTGGTGGCCATTTTGGATCGGACTTCTTGAAGAAAACATTCACTTGTATGGGCGAGGATCGCCAGAAACCTCAACGGGGTGGGGAGAGAATGAGGTCAAAAGGAGAAATGGGACCGATATAGGTCTGTGAGCCAAAAGGGCGGGAAAAATACTGTGAACGCTACGGAGCATGTTCATTCAGAGTTTCTTTGCTGCAGGTCTGATGGACAAGGGTGAAGGGTCATAGAGTGGGGTGATAGTGGGGATAGTCAATATAAGGGAGCGCCGCACTGTCAGAGGGTCAATGCTGAGGGAGTGGGTACTGTCGGAAGGTCAGTGCTGAGGGAGTGGGCACTGTCGGAGGGCCAGTGCTGAGGGAGTGGGTACTGTCGCAGAGTCAGTGCTGAGGGAGTGGGCACTTTCGGAGGGCCAGTTCTGAGGGAGTGGGCACTGTCAGAGGGTCAGTGCTGAGGGAGTGGGCACTATCAGAGGGTCAGTGCTGAGTGGAGTGGGCACTGTGGGAGGGCCAGTGCTGAGGGAGCGGGCACTGTGGGAGGGCCAGTGCTGAGGGAGTGGGCACTGTCGGAGGGTCAGTGCTGAGGGAGTGCCGCACTGTCGGAGGGTCACTGCTGAGGGAGTGGGCACTG
>NW_025210371.1:18582-19162 GCF_004010195.1 Chiloscyllium plagiosum
GGGAGTGGGCAATCTCGGAGGGGCAGTGCTGAGGGAGTGGGCACTGTCGGAGGGTCAGTGCTGAGGGAGTGGGCTCTGTCGGAGGGTCGGTGCCTGGGTAATAGTGCACAGCAGGAACATGGACTGTGGGGTGATGTGACAGAGGAAAGCGTGCTTTTCGATATTAGAGAGAGAACGCGGGGATGGGGAGAGATGAGGAGGGCAGAGAGTAAACAGTGCTAGCAGGAAGAGGGGCTGTGGGATTGAGGAAATCAGGGCTGGAGGAGGCTGGGAATTCTTTCTCCCAGGGAGAGAGGAGAGTGCCATAACCCGGGAACAGCTGTGGCGTAGGCAGAGAGCTGACGGTGAGGCGACTGATGGGGAACAAAGGGGACAGGGGAGGGGGTTACTCGGATCAGAGAGCGGGGAGGTGGATGCAGAAGGGAGCGCCCCTGAGACCATCAGGCTAATGAGTCCATATGGAGCGAGGGGCTCAGTGAGGGGCTCAGTGAGGGGCACAGCGAGGGGCTCAGCGAGGGGCTCAGCGAGGGGCACAGCGAGGGACACAGCGAGGGGCTCAGTGAGGGGCTCAGTGAGGGGC
>NW_025210372.1:0-6706 GCF_004010195.1 Chiloscyllium plagiosum
TTGTCTATTGTCTATTGTCTATTGTCTATTCATTTTGATGGTTCGTTTTTTTCTGAAGGGGGGAGGTGTTACGAAGCTGAAAGCACGTCTGGTCACTTTAAGACAGAACGGGTTTTGCTGAATAGAAAGTACAGCCATAGATGCCAGCTAAACGTCAGGCTGTTCCACATGTAACAATTAGGTAAGAAATGGCTGTTTTGACACCAATTCAAATGTAACCAAGGATTTTAAATAACGCTCAGAATACCCGAAGACAACGGAATTCGAATATTATTAGATTAGATTAGATTACATTACAGTGTGGCAACAGGCCCTTCGGGCCAACAAGTCCACACCGACGCGCTGAAGCGTAACCCACCCATACCCCTACATTTGCCCCTTACCTAACACTACGGACAATTTAGAATGGCCAATTCACCTGACCTGCACATCTTTGGACTGTGGGAGGAAACCGGAACACCCGGAGGAAACCTACACAGACTCTGGGAGACACGTGCAAACTCCACACAGTCAGTCGCCTGAGGCGGGAATTGAACGTGGGTCTCTGGCGCTGTGAGGCAGCAGTGCTAACCACTGTGCCACCGTGCCGCCCACACGGTGTTTGGACAGCTGGAAAGCAATCAAATTATGAGAATTATTGTATCATCGGAAGTGTATAATACCAGCATTTTGAACACGAGAGGGAGAGCCACTGCCATCCAACAGCAGTGTAACTGCTGTAGAGCAGAAGTGCTAACTGACCATCTCAAACACTCTCTATCAAAGACACATGTTCATGAAAAACCTACTTGCAGTTTAAAAAAAAGCCCAGGGAGATCAGCAGCTGAAAGAGTGAACTCAGCGGGGAAGATAGAGACTGTGTGGTCTTGAGATTGTAATAATTAATATGTGGGTTGTTGGAACAGCATATTTTTACAAATAATGGTTTCAGATAGTAAGTAGCTAAGAAAAGAGGGCTTGTGTTTATGAATAGTTGTTGTTTGGTGTTCACTATTAAAGTTAAGAAACTAACTTGTTCTTTTTTTAAAATAGTGGAATGTCGGAGATCTATGTCGCTCATATTTTAACAGATTACGAGGTGAGGCGAGCTTTTATGGGTGTTTGGGTTTAATTAACAAAGGGGTTCGAGTACACCTTGTAAATGTCCATCTACGCTAAACCCATTTCCATGCAGTTGGCCAATATTTATCCAAATGCTTTTGAAATGTTGTTAATGCACCCCCCACCCCCAAACACGTCTGCTGGCAGCTCATCTATGTAACACTCCTCCGTGTAAAAAAATGGCCCCTCAGGTTCCCTTTTATTCCTTCCCCTCTAACCT
Source organism: Chiloscyllium plagiosum (assembly GCF_004010195.1). NCBI lineage: Eukaryota > Metazoa > Chordata > Chondrichthyes > Orectolobiformes > Hemiscylliidae > Chiloscyllium > Chiloscyllium plagiosum. Next base: position 1,322 of record NW_025210372.1, read on the forward strand.
TGAACTGACCCCCTCTCGTCTTCGATTCTCTAAAGACTGAGAGCATTCACCCTATCCATAAACCCTCACGATCGTATACAGCTCTATAAGGTACCACCCCCTCAAACTCCTACACTCTAAAGAAAAGGTCCTTGCTTGTCCAACCTCTCCCTATAACTCAGACCATTGAGTCCTGGCAACGTCTTCGTAAATTTCGTCTGCACTCTTTCTCATTTCATAACATCCCGCTTAAAACAACGTGACAAAAACTGAACACAATACTCCAAGAGCGGCCTTACCAAAGTCCTGTGCAACTGCAGCATAAATTCCCAACATCTATACTCAATGTCCTGCCTGATGAAGGCCAGCGTGTCAAAAGCCTTCTTCACTGCCCTGTCTACATGTGGCTCCACTCTCAGAGAACCATGTACCTGAAGGCCAAGGTCTCTCTGCCCACTACACCCCTTAAGTCTCTGCCATTCACTATGAAACTCCTACCTTAATTTGAGTTTCCAAGATGCAAGATCTCACACATCTACATTAATTTCCATTTGCCATTTTACGACCCACTTCCCCACATGATTAAGGTTATGCTGCAATTTCTGATAAACGTGTTCACTGATCACGCTACCACTTATTTCAGTGTCACCTGCAAACTTACTAATCATGTCTTGTACATTCTCAACCAAATCATGGATAACAAACAGCTATGGACCCAGCCTACAGTCTGGCAAGCATCCTTCCACTAATACCTCTGCTTCCCACCATCAAGCCAACTGTATATCCAATTGGCCATTTCCCCCAGTATTCCACGTGATGGAACCTTCCAGAGCAGCCTGTCATGTGGAACCTTAGCAAAGGCCATACCGAAATCTATTGAGACTACATCTACCACTCTGCCCTCGTCAACCTTCTTGGTCACTACATCAAAGAACTCTAACAAATTTGGGAAGCATTTTATCCCACTCACAAGTCTATGCTTACTGGTCCGAATCAAACCCTGTGTGAGTAATGGATGCAGTCAATGGTATGCTATCCTTCATTGTAAGATTATTCGAGTACATAAGTAAAGCCATCTCCCTGCTGTTGTAGACTTGCTGAGAGAGCATTTGGGGCACTCTCTACAGATTTGATCTCCCTTGTAAGGAATGATCTCCTTACCCCATACATAGGTGATGGTAACATGCGGATAGAGTGAAGACATTGTGGTTTAGTCTGTGGAGCTGTGTGAAACGAAGAAATGGCAATGTTAAAACACAAGGAGTGACAGCGATCACTTATTTCCAAAAGAGACATTGATAGGATGAGAAATTCCATACTTTACCCAGGATTAATTGATCTGATTTATTGTCACGTGTACCTCAGTACAGGGAAACACTTTATTTATGAGCAGTTAAGGCAGATCAATATCAGCATGGCCAGGCAGATCATAGGGTGGAAATAGAATTGGACAGAGTAAGGCATACAGGTTACACTGAACAGGAAGTGAACTAGACAAGATCAGCATGATTTGAACTTAGAGAGTCCATTCATCAGTCTAACGTGCTCATTGTTTATGTTCCTCAATTAAATTTCCCGTACTGAAAGTCATGTTCAGTAGCCACAATACCTTCCTTCTGAAACACGTAGCCATTCCCACCAGCCTCTCCTCTCCATAGAGAACACCAGGCTGGCTTCTCGGAGATGGAAGATGCCTTATTGAGACTTCACATAAGACATATGGCTTCAATCCTCACATCGAGAAAACTGCGTTAAAGTCCCACATGTGTATCAAAAGCAATGGAGCCAGGAGGAGCAACGCGGAACAGTCTGTCTGTGCAGCCTCTGCTCCACTTATTCATCATGTTAGAGCATCAATTAGGAGACAGTGAGGACTGCCCATGCTGGAGATCAGAGTAGAGAGTGGATTGCTGGAAAAACAAAGCAGGTCAGGTAGCATCCAAGGAAGAGGAGAATCGACGTTACGGGCATGAGCCATTCATCAGGAATTAGCATCAATTACCTCAATCTGTCCCTGTGTTAAGTGCATTGAGGCGGGAATGGCCTCCTCCTGTTCCTGTATAAGTGGCTCGAGGGGCTGAATGGCCTCCACTTGTCGCTGTGGAAGTGACTCAAGGGGCTGAATAGCCTCATCTTATTGCTGTTTAAGTTACTCAAGGGACTGACTGGCTTCTTCCTCGTCTGATTGGACAGGGCCAAGGGCCTGTTTGGGTTACACCTGGTTCCTGTTTGACAACTCATTGTGCTGAAAGTGCGATGATACTGTAGCTTCAAGAGGTTATTTTGTCCTGGTGTCTTTTTCAGAGAGAGATTGAATGATCATTACCAATCTGGCTAGTTAAGACCACTTGAGTAAACAGTGAGGGAGGCATTGTGTTTATTTAATGCAGCCTGAATTGGTGTGGCCAGCTCTCACAGATTAGGATCTCTGGGTTTTGGTTTCTCAGTAACATCAGAAACTATTGGGGTTTCCACAGAGTTGGAAGCTTCAGTGAATGTCTCCTGGCTGCTACTCTTTCTGAATTTTCTCTTGATGCTGTTTCTAATTCCTGGATTGGAGAAATGTTTGTGACAATCTGTGTCTGAATATTCTTTTTTGCCAGGGGCTGTGTTTATGGGATTTTCGTATATAGGAAAAGTTCATTAGTAATGGTTCGAAGATCCATTATTCTGGTAACTTGTCCAATAGGTTTAAGTTATTCTAGATTCCCCTTTCTTTGGTTTCATCGTAGCTTTCATGTTTACGTAGATGGTGTTTTGCTTCACACCAAGTAGTTTGACCTGTCACATTGCATTGAACTGTCACATTGCATTGAACTGTCACAATCTACAAACTCAGTATGTAGATTGTCTGATCAGAGGGGAGGCCATATTGGTTTGATACTCGGTAGTGAACCGGGACAAGTGATGGGCTTGTTAGTGGGTGAATATTTTGGTGATGGTGACCACAAATCTGTGACTTTCACCTTGTTTATGGAGAGAGATAGGTGCGTGCAACAGGGTAGGTTTTACAATTGGGGGAAGGGTAATTACGATGCTGTAAGACAGGATCTGAGGAGCAAAGTTTGGGAGCATCGGCTGTCAGGGAAGGATGTCGTGGAAATGTGGAACTTTTTCAAGGAACAGATACGACGTGTCCTTGATATGTATGTACCTGTCAGGCAGGAAAGCAATGATCATGTGAGGGAACCTTAGTTGACGAGGGATGTTGAATGTCTTGTAAAGAGGAAGAAGGAGGCTGACATAAGGTTGAGGAAACACCGTTCAGACAGAGCAGCGGAGGGATACAGGATAGACAGAAGGGACCCGAAGAAAGGGATTAGGAGAGCTAAGAGAGGGCATGAAAAATCTTTGGCGGATAGGATCAAGGATAATCCCAAGGCATTTTATGCGTATGTGAGAACCATGAGAATGACGAGAACGAGGGTAAGTCCGATCAAGGACAGTAGTGGGAGACTGTGTATTGAGTCGGAAGAGATAGGAGAGGTCTTGAAAGAGTACTTTCCGTCAATATTTACAAACGAGAGGGACCGTATTTATTTAAGACAGAAGCTGGCTTGGGTGTGTAATGAACTTCCAGAGGAAGTGGTGAAAGCAGGGACAGCTATAACGTTTAAAGGACATTTAGATCAGTACATGGATGAGACTGATGGTGCTGTGGGCAGCTGCCCTCTCCCTTCCCCTCTCTGAATGAATCCCTGTTGGTTTTCACCCTCTGAAAATGCCTGTGCAGTGGCGTGTGGAGGCCAGCAGAGGGTGGCATTGCATCACTTTAAGCACCAGAGACTGCCAGACCTGCCCCATACAGAGACACACAGATACACTGATAGGAATTGTTAGGGCAGTGCGTGAAGCTCATCTGGTAATTTAAATTAAACATAGCAGTATTGGGAATATAGCAGTATTTCACTTGCTCACACTCGTGAGTGGGGCAGAATTTCAGTTGTTGCGTGGGAACTGTGACACGATAACAATCTCAATGTTTGTAGATAAGACCAAACCTGGAAAAATTGTAAAGTCTGTGGAGGACAGTGTGGAACTCTAACAGGACAATCACACGTTGGTTTAGTGTTCAGGTGTATGGCAGATGGGGATCAATGCAGAGCAGTGTGAGGTGATACACATTGATAGGAAAGACAATGAAAGATAGTTTAAAACAGGCTGTGCCATTATAAAGGGGCTGCAGGAGCAGGGAGCGCTGGGTGTATATGAGCACATATTGTTGAAGATGTCAGGACAGGTGGGAAGAGCAGTAACTCTCACAGAATAATTTCAGTATCTGAGCTGTTTACAGGACGAGGTGTAGGAGGGAGTCTGTGCTCCCTTCCTGGGAGGTGGTGGTGACGATGTGCCGTGAGTCCACCCTCCTGCCCACCGAGGCCGTGGGGATTCCATTTGTGCCAGCTCGACAAAAAAGGGAGATGGATTCAGGGCCACGGCTTCTAAGTTGTGCCGAGGGGAAACGGAGCTGCCCGTGGGTTTAAAGTGAGAATTGCCCTTCACTGAACATTGCTCCGTACTCAGTCGGTGGGACGTGGATGTTTCAGAATCTCCACTCGAGGCGTCCCGGTCCTCTCCGGCAGGTACCTGCGTCCTCCCCACATGGCAGGGGGAGGGGGGTGAGGGAACGGATATCGGGCACTCCACGACCCGGCTTGGCCCTTTCTGTCCAATTGCAGGCTGTTTCTCCTGGAATGGGAGAAAGGAAGGAGGGAGGGTGGGAATGAGTGGCCCTGCTGTTAATGCTGCAGGAGGTGGGCAATAGGGTCATGGTGAGGGTTCCAGGGGGAGTCAGTCCACAGTGTTGTATCCATGCAATGTTATTAGTGAAGGGGGGTAAAGCTGAAGGAGGGGGAGAGAGAGAGAGAGAGAGACAGACAGACAGAGACAGAGATAGACAGAGACATAGACATGGACAGAGAGAGAGAGAAGGTGCTGCATGCAGTAGTGAGAGTGGTGGAGCATGAGCCTTGTTCGGGGGTCGGTGCTATAACAGATATACAGTGAGTGTGAGGGAGCAGAGAGAATACGGTGAGCCTTATCCTGACAGAGCGGGGAAGATTAGTGATGCTTGTCCTGTATTGCTGGACATTTCTTCAGACCACAGATACTGCACAGAGCTGGGTGGGGAGCTGAGACCATGCTCGGTGGGTCTGCTGGTGTGGCCCCCTCTGGGAAGAGAATAGACCCCTCTGTATTAGCCCATCCACCAGGCCCTCCGTGCCCCTGTTGACAAACCGTGGTGCAATTGCCCCTTATCTGCCATGCTCGGGGTAAACTGTGCAGGGCATCTCCAAACTGAGAAATCTCAACCGTGTGCCACTTGGCCTTTTAAAGATGGCACCAATGCCAGAGATCATGGAATATCCGGGGTATCCGGGCGATGGTGAGTACCTCCAGCCATGA
>NW_025210372.1:7077-12101 GCF_004010195.1 Chiloscyllium plagiosum
AAAGCTGCAGAACAAATACTCATCCAAAACTCTGCATCATCTGAACTCCCACCAATATCCTGTTCATCTACCATTCGTGGAAACATTGGCTTATGTTACAGGATGCTGTTGAAATGTTTTCATTTCAGCATTCTGAAACCAGGGAACGCATCCTTCCATAACACTGTCTCTCAGTCTCCCCGTCTCTGTCTATTTCACATACCCCTCCTATTTGTTATTGTTTAAACAGACTCCCCCGCTATCTCTCACTGGCAGTGATGTTCACACCCACAGCACCCCCTCATCATGGCCCAACTGAGATATGGAGCTGGAAATGGGTGGGAGCTGCACATCCTGTCACTTCCAGCATGGGCTGCAAGTTTCCCCACACTGCGCAGGGATCTAACACAGTGTTACAGAGCAATGCACAGGGGTGGATGCACAGTCCTACATGCTAGGAGGGTAACTGTTTTTTGGTTTACAGACCAATGCACTGGGGTGGTATACACAGTCCTACATAATGGGAGGGAAACTGCTCCTGGTTTACAGATCAATGCACTGGGGTGGGGTATACAGTCCTACATGCTGGGAGGGTAACTGCTCCTGGTTTACCGATCAATGCACTGGGGTGGTGTACACCGCTCTGCATGCTGGGAGGGTAACTGCTCCTCTTTTATGGATTAAGTCACCGGTGATTACTGCACAGTTTGCTGTGCTGGTCAGACTAACTGGTTGAGGTTCATAGAAAATGCAATGGTGTAGTGTGTGCAGCTTCACATGCTGGATGGATATTTCTTTCAGGTTCACACATTAGTGCACTGCTGAATTCTGCACAGCTCCCCGTCCTGGACAGATATCTCGTCCGGGTTTATAGATCAATGCACTGCTGTGGTCTACACAGCTCCCCGTATTCCTGTGTAGGAACTTTGAAATGCTGAATGTTCCCTTCCATTTCCTGTGTAACAGGTATGAGAGATTAAAAGATCTGCTCCAATCGCTGAGTAACAGCGTCCAATGGCCGAATGGCCTCATTCTGTTCCTTTGTAAAACTCTTGATGGGCTGAATAGCCTGCTTCAGTATCGGTGCAGTTCTGAATGGTTCTGAATATTTTGAAATCATCAGTGAACAGCCCACTTCTGACTTTATGATGGAGGGAAGGCCATTGATGCTGCGGCAGTTACTAGCCAACAGTACCTCATGGATGGCCTGTTTCCATGTGCTCAGACCTGTAGAAGTATGTCCCTAATTCACAGGAGGGAGTGCCACATCACACAGTGAGCAGTACGCCTAATATGATTTATCTCTCCATCCCGGAGGCTCTCCGCCTCATTCGTGATGAAGGTCTGCTGCCCGAAACGGTGATTCTCCTGCTCCTCGGATGCTGCCTGACCTGCTGTGCTTTTCCAGCAACACACTAATCTTGAGTATGTCAAATATGAGGCTGAGACTTTCCCTCCACCAGGACTGTGTGCTGTCTGCTCCTATAGTTACTGTCAGCACAGATCCATCTGGGACAAGGAGTTTGGTGAGAATGTTTCCCCAGTCTGGCTATTGTGTATTGAAGCCTGACCCTGCTCAGGCAGTGGTGGGCCTGTGGGGACACTCCTGGTGATGGACATTGAAGTACCACACCGAGAGGACGGCCTGCGTCCTTGTCACCCTCAGTGCTGCCTCGGATTTGTTTCCAACATCGAGGGGGCCTGAGATATCACCGAGAGGAGGGATGGGGGCAGGAGATAACCATCCTCAGGCGATTTCCTTGACCATGACCTGTTACCATGAAATTTCCTGGGTTCTGGAATCAATGTTGGGGAATTACAGGGAAACTCCTTCCCTGACTGTATCCCAGGGAGTTCCCACCGCTGGTGGGTCTGTCCTGCCGGTGGGACAGGATATACCCAGGGATGGTGATGGGGCTTCATGAAACATTATGGGTGGCACGGTGGTACAGTGGTTAGCACTTCTGCCTCACAGCGCCACAGACCTGGGTTCAATTCAGCCTCAGGCGACTGACTGTGTGGAGTTTGCACATTCTCCCCGTGTCTGCGTGGGTTTCCTCCGGGTGCTCCGGTTTCCTCCCACAGACCAAAGATGGGCAGGTTAGGTGAATTGGCCATGGGAAATTGTCCGTAGTGTTAGGTGAAGGGGTAAATGTAGGGGAATGGGTCTGGGTGGGTTGCTCTTCGGAGGGTCGGTGTGGACTTATTGGGCTGAAGGTCTCTTTCCACACTGTAAGTAATCTAATCTAATCTAAATTACCCATCAGGCCTGATCCTGTGAGTATGACGGTTTCGGACTGTTTCCTAACTGGGAGTGTGGTGCTGGAAAAGTACAGCAGGTCTGGCAGCATCCGAGGAGCAGGGGAATGAACCCTTCATCAGGAATGAGGCTTGTGGGCTGGGGAAATGAGAGATAAATGGGGGTGGGCTGGGCAGGAGCTGGGGCTGGGGGGACGGGAGCTGGTTATGTGATCAGGAGACGGAGATGGGGGAGAGGTGATAGGTCAGAGAGGATGGGGGGAAGGTCATGGACAGGTCAAAGAGTTCCCCAGAACGTTCTGTCCCTGACATTCTATAACTGCCATTCCCCGGAGCGTTCTGTCCCTGACATTCTGTAACTGCCATTCCCCGGAACGTTCTGTCCCTGACGTTGTTTGTGAACGGCGGGACGTCAGTGAATTGAGCAAACTATAAGATCCCGAGGGAAGAGATCCCGTTCCAGAGAGAAGGAGACACTGTTCCGAAGGCCCCTCAGGCAGTTAAAGGGATGAATACGTTTTCCCTGCGTTTACATTTCTTCACAACACAGGATCCACCACAATTTAGACCAAAATGCAGAAATTCCCAAACTCCGTTTGTCTTCAGGAAACTGGGAGAGAATCCTTCACGACAGCCACGTTTCCACCCTCCATATTAGGAACTGGGAAGGAGTGACCTGTGTCTGCTTTCGAGTGATCGAGTGTGTGGGAATGTTCTAGAAACTATCTGTCCTGATGGATGTGACTATGTGTGTTTGGGGAGGGAGGGTTTCTTGTGGTTTATGTTTCATTTTTGTCAGTAATTCCGACCTTCCCATTTGTTATTCCAGCTCCAATTGTTTTAATAAATCCCTGAATACAGGGACATATTTGAAAATCTCACTGGGTCCCCAATCAAACGGGTCACTTTGCCTCCTGATGCATAATGCGTTTATTTTCCTTATTCACAGTTAACGTGGTGACCATCTACGTCTTGCTTTATAAAGATTGTGAATTGTCGCCATGTGTCAGACGTTCCCTGAGGGCCATGGCAGCGCCGGATCTCCTGGTCATTATCCTCGACCTGATCCTGAGACACATTCCCATTGTTTATGCGGAACAGTTTTATTTCCTGAAGGACTCCGTCCCCGTGTGTAATATCCACGCCGTCCTGCTTTATGCCACTGACTGCTCTGCCTGGTTCACCGTCACTTTCACCTTTGATCGGTTTGTGGCCATTTGTTGCCAGAAGCTGAAAAGTAAATATTGCAGTGAGAAAACGGCGGCTGTGGTTCTGGGAGCAGTGACTGTGCTGAGCTGTTTAAAGAACATTTTCTGGTATTTTATGCTCAAGGCTCGGTATTGGCTGTGGAACCCGCCCTGGTTTTGTTCTGTAACAGATGCTGTACGTTACTCCGTTGTTTGGATCACAATCGAGTCCCTCCACCACATTGTAACCCCTTGTGTCCCATTTCTCCTGATTCTGCTGCTCAATGTTCTCACCGTCAGACACATTTTAGTGACCAGCAGAGCCCGCAGGAGACTCCGCGCTCACACCAATGGGTACGCTCAGTCTGACACAGAAATGAGAAACCGAAAAAAATCCATCAATTTACTGTTTGTGATCTCGGGCAATTTCATCCTGTTATGGTCAACGTTAATGCTGTTTTCTATATGGTTCCGGATGTGGTATATTGTTGATACCCCAGTGTATCTCGATCCGTTTGTGCGGGAATTGGGCTTCATGCTGCAGCTCCTCAGTTGCTGCACAAACACCACGATTTATGCCGTGACCCAGACTAAGTTCAGGCAGCAGGTGAAGAATGTGCTGAAATATCCCTTCACCCAAATCCATCCATTCATCAAATTCCTTCATTAATGAATCCATCCAAGATTTTCTCATTTCAGTTCAGTGTTTCAGCGATGGAGCAGCCTGTCGCTATGGTAACAGACTGAGGGTAGGTCTGGTTTGTCCATCCTTATCCCACTGGGGGGTTACAGGAAAACATTTCAATGTTTCTCACAACTCAGGGGCCAGTGAGAAAAGGCACCATCCCACTGACTGTATCCATCACTTCCATTTGTAAACAATAAAAATGTTCATTAAAGCGTGCCAAGCAGCAGAGTGACCGATGTTGTTGTGTGTCTTTGTGTTGGAGAAGCTGAGCTGGAGAGAGACAGACTCAGCCCCAAGTCCTGGTCCTCAGGGAAGGGGAGGGCACCACGCCCTGAGCTCAGGAGCTGAGTTTAACACCCTCTGTCCCCCCACTCCAACCTGGCCTCCCCATTTCCTCTCCTCTACTCTCTCCATTCTTTCCTCTTCCCCTCCCCTGCACTCTCTCTCTCTCCTGCCGTCTGTCTCCCTTTCGCAATTCCCTCTCTACCCCATTTTCCCCCTCCTCTCACCTCCCACATCTCTCCATATCTCACAACCACCCCTCCAAACACATGCAGCCACAGCACCACCTACGACCCCCGTCCCCAGTCTCTGGATCAGAGGGAGAGGGACGCGTCAGGGAGACAGACTGCGTCAGAGAGAGAGAAGGAGTGGCAGGAGGGAGAGAGATTTAGTCAGAGAGAAACAGAGGGAGGTGGGGAGAAAGAGAGACTGAGGTCGGTGAATCGAGAGTGAGAAAAGTTGGAGAGAGAGAGTGAAGGAGCAGGGAGAGAGCGAGAGGGAAGGGAGAGATAAGGTGAGGGAGAGAGAGAAAAATAGGGGAGTACATAATGAGAGAGGGGTCAGAGATTGGGGAACAGAGAGAGGGGGACAGAGAGAGAGGGGGACAAAGAGAGAGGTACAGAGAGAAA
>NW_025210372.1:18217-19162 GCF_004010195.1 Chiloscyllium plagiosum
AGGACATGGAGGCGGGGTGGCATTGGGGTAGGTGGTGGGAGAGGTCGGACGGCGAGGAAGGGGAGCAGAGTGGTTGGAGGTGAGCGGTGTGGTGGATAGGGGGGTGAGGGTTGGAGGAGTGGTGTAACAGTTGGAAATTGTGCACTTCGGCAGGAAGGATAGAACAGTTGAATATTAATTAAATAGATAAAAACTGCATCCCTCGTCCCTCGTCCCTCGTCCCTCAACAAACGAGCATTCTGTTCAGTGGTTGTTAAGAAAGAGAAATCGAATGCTGGCTTTTATTTCACAGGGAGTGGAATATAATGGTAGTGACAATGCTCAACCTATACGGAGCACAAGTAGGTCTCAGTTGAAATACTGTGAACAGTTTTAGGCCCTTTATCTAAGGAGGCGGTCTGGGGAAGGTCCACTAGGCTGATACCAGATATAGAAATACGTCTTACCTGAAAAGGCAGGATAGTACAGCTGAGAATTATAATCAGCCAGGATCTCATGGAATAGTGGAACTGACTCGATGTGCTGAATGGCCTGCTCCTGCATATTATAGTACTGTGGTCATAATGGGGTACTGAGCTGGTTGATCAACTATGATTTTATTTGATGATGGATCAGGCTGGAAGAGCCGACTGGCTTATTGCTGCTCCTGTCTTTCTATGATTCACTGAATTAGTGTTTTGTATGCACTTATGCATCTGTTACGCTAAAACAATTTCATTGTCGTTATTGAGGTATGCAACTTGCCAATCTTATTTATCACATTCTGTACACTTACAAACTTGTGCTGTAACCCTAGTTTATTACTTTCCTGCTTACAATGAATATATCTAATGTCTTTCTCTTACTCTCCCCTTGAAGGGTTGGTGTGGACTTGATGGGCCGAATGGGAATTTTATGATTCTCTGTGTTGGAAGGAATGCTTCAGATATCTGGATCATTGGGATG
>NW_025210373.1:0-2019 GCF_004010195.1 Chiloscyllium plagiosum
CCTCACATCGACCCCAGCCAGACCCTCACCATCATCTGCTTACCGCTCCCAGCCTGACCCACACTTCCATCCATTTACCTACCTCTGCCTGACCCTCACCGAAGTCCACACACCGCCCCAGCCTGATCCTCACTGCCAACCACTCACCAACCTCTGTCTGACCTCATCACCATCCACACACTGCCCCCAGCCTGACCCACACCAACGCCCACTCACCGCCCCAGCCTGACTCTCACTGTCATCCACACACCGCCCCCTGCCTGACATTCACCACCATCCACACACTGCCACAGTCTGATCCTCACCACTATCCACACACCGTCCCCAGCCTGACCCTCTCCGCCATCCACACACCGCCCCCAGACTGACCCTCACCGCAGTCCACACACAGCCCCAGCCTGATCCTCACTGCTGTCCACACGTCGCCCGCAGCTTGATCCTCCCTGCTGTTCACACGTCGCCCCCAGCCTGATCCTCCCTGCTGTTCACACACCGCCCACAACCTGATCCTCACCACCGTGCATACACTGCCCCCAGCCTGACCCTCACTGCCATTCCCACACTGTCCCCAGCCTGACCGACACTAATGCCCACTCATCGCCCAAAGCCTGACCCTCACTGCCATTCACACACCGCCACTGCCTGATCCTCACCGCGGCCCACACACCTTCCCCAGCATGACCCTCACCGTCATCCACACACCGCCCCCAGCCTGACCCTCACCGCGGTCCACAAACCGCCCCCTGCCTGATCCTCACTGCTGTCCACACGTCACCCACAGCCTGACCCTCACTGCTGTCCACACGTTGCCCCCAGCCTGATCCTCACTGCTGTCCACACGTCACCCCCAGCCTGATCCTCACTGCTGTCCACATGTCGCCCCCAGCCTGATCCTCACTGCTATCTACACGTCGCCCCTAGCCTGACCCTCACCACCATCCTCACACTGCCACCAGCCAGACTCTCACCGCCATCCACTTACAGCGCCCAGACTGCCCCTCACCGCCATCCACACACCACACACAGCCTGAACCTTACCACGTCCACACACCGCCACCAGCCTGACCCTAGCGGCCACTACCGGCCGCTCACTGCCCCCAACCTGACCCTCACCGCCATCAACTTACAGCCCCCAGCATGACCCTCACTGCCATTCACACTCCATTCCCAGCCTGATCCTCCTCACTTCGACACACCGTCGCCAGCCTGATCCTCACCGCTGTCCTCTTACCGCCCACAGCTTGACCCTCACCGCCATCCACATAATGCCCTCAGCCTGTCCTTCACCGCTATCCACACACCACCCCCAGGCTGAGCCTCACCACCGACTACACACCACCCTCAGCCTGACCCACACTGCCATCAACATACTGCCCCCAGCCTGACCCACAACAACGCACACTCACTGCCCCCAGCCTGACCCTCACTGCAATCCACAACTGCCCCTAGCCTGATCCTCACCACCATCTCCTCACCGCCACCTGCCTAACACCCACTGCCGTCCACACACTATCCTCAGCTTGACCCTCACCACCATCCGTACACCACACCCAGCCTGACCCTCACTGCAGACCACACACCGAGCCCAGACTGACCTCCGCCGCCGTTCACATTCCATCCTAAGCCTGACCCTCACAACCATTCAATACCGCCCCTCGCCTGTCCCTCACTGCCATCCACACACCACACCCAGACTGACCTCCACTGCTGTTCACACAGCATCCACAGCCTGACCCTCACCACCGTCCACACACCACACCCAGCCTGACACACACTTCCGTCAACACACCACCCTCAGCTTGACCATCACCGTCATCCACACAACGTCTGCAAACTCACTCTCACCACTGTCCACACACCGCCCCTAAAGGGTCCCTCAATGCCATCCACACACCGTCCCCATCCTGACCCTCAGCGCCGACCACACACAGTTGCCAGCCAGCGCCTCACCGTCGTACACACTCCACCCCCAGCCTGACCCCCACTACCGTTCACATACCGCCCCCACACCAACCCCCT
>NW_025210373.1:2048-5770 GCF_004010195.1 Chiloscyllium plagiosum
TCGTTACCACACTGCCATCCTCACAACGCTCCCAGCTTGACCCTCACCACCATCCAAAAACCGCCACCAGCTTGATCCTCACCGCCGTCCACTACCCACCCCCAGGCTTACGCTACATTCCATCCACACACTGCCCCCAGCCTGACGCTCTCCGCCATTAACACACCGTCCACAGAATGAACCTCACCGCTGTGCAGACACTGCTGCAGTCTGACCCTCACCGCCATCCACACACCACCCCCAACCTGACCCTCACTGCCATCCACACACTGTCCCAGCCTGACCCTCACTGCCATCCACACACTGCCCCCAGCCTGACCCTCACTGCCTTCTGCACACCGCCTTAGCCTGACCGACACCGCCCATTCATTTCTCGTCCCAGCCTGACCCTCACCGCCATCCACACACCACCCACAGCCTTAACCTCACTGCTATCCACACACTGCCCACAGCCTGATCTGCACTGCCGTCCACACACCGCCCACATCCTGAACCTCACCACCGGCCACTCATTGACCACAACCTGACCCTCACCGCCATCCACACACTACCGACAGCCTGAACTTCAATGCTGCCCAATCACCGCCCTCAGCCTGACCCTCACTGCCATCCTCACACTGCCCCCAGCCTGACCCTCCCCACTATTAACACACTGCCCATAGCCTGAACGTCACCACTGTCCAAACATTGGCCCCAGCCTGACCCTCACCACCATCCACACACCGGCACCAGCCTGACCCTCTCCGCAGTCCAAACACCGCACCCAGCCTGACCCTCACAGATGCCCATTCACCGCCCCCAACCAGACCCTCACCGCCAACCACACACCTCCCCAGCCTGACCTTTACTGCCATCCACACATCGCCCCCAGCCTGATCCTCACATCTGTCCACATGTCGCTCTCAGCTTGACCCTCACTGCCATTCCTACACTGCCCCCAGCCTGACCGACACCAATGCCCACTCAACGCCCACAGCCTGACCCTCACTGCTGTCCACACGTCGCCCCTAGACTGACCCTCACCACCATCCTCACACCGCCACCAGCCAGACTCTCACCGCCATCCACTTACAGCGCCCAGCCTGCCCCTCACCGCCATCCACATAATGCCCTCATCCTATCCTTCACCGCCATTCACACACTGCCCCCAGCCTGACCCACACCAACGCCCACTCATCGCCCCCAGCCCGACCCACACTGCCGTCTACACACCGCCCACAGCCTGACCATCACTGCCATCCACACACCGCCTCCAGCCTGACCCTCACCGCAGTCCACACACCGCACCCAGCCTGCTGCTCACTGCTGTCTACATGTCGCCCCCAGCCTGACCCTCACCACCATCCTCACACCGCTACCAGCCAGACCCTCACCACCATTCACTTACGGCGCCCAACCTGACCCGCACCGCCATCCACACACCACCCACAGCCTGAACCTCACCACCGCCCACGCACCACCACCAGCCTCAACCTCACTACCGCACACTCACCGCCCCCAACCTGACCCTCACCACCATCCACTTACAGCCCCCAGCCTGATCCTCACCGCCATCCACTTACAGCCCCCAGACTGACCCTCACTGCCATCCACACACCGCCCCCGGCCTGAACTTCCCAGCCATTAACACACCGCCCACAGCCTGAACCTCACCACTGTCCAGAAACTACCCTCAGCCTGACCCTTACCCGCCATCCACAAACCCCGTCAGACCAACGCCGCAGTCCACACACCACCCACAGCCTGACCCTCACCGTCACCCACAACCTGAACCTCACTGCCATTCGCGCATTGGCCCCAGCCTGACCCTCACCACCATCCACACACCACCCACCAACTCAACCTCACTGCTGTCCACACATCGCCCCCAGCCTGACCCTCACCTCCACACACAGCCCCAGCCAGATCCTCACTGCCATCCACACACCGCCCCCAGCCTGGTCCTCACCACCATCCACTCACCACCCCCAACCTGACCCTCAACCGCCATCTACATATTCCCCCAGCCTGAGCCTCACTGCTATCCACACACTGGCCCCAGCCTGACCCTCACCACCATCCACACACAGTCGCCAGCCTGGTCCTCACCACCATCCACTCACCACCCCCAGCCTGACCCTCAACCGCCATCTACATATTCCCCCAGCCTGACCCTCACCGCTATCCGCACACTGGCCCCAGCCTGACCCTCACCACCATCCACACACTGCCCCCAGCTTGATCCCCATTACCATCAGCACACCGCCCCCAGCCTGGCCCTCCCGCCATTAACACACCACCCCTTGCCTAACCCTCACTGCCATCCACACAACGGCCACAGCCAGACCCTCTCCACAGTCCACACACCACCCCCAGCCTGACCCTCACTGCCGACCATCCACCGCCCTCAACCTGACCCTCAGTAAAGCCCACAAACATCCCCAGCCTGACCCTCACCACCATCCATTTGCCGCCCTCAGCCTGACCATCACTGCCATCCACTCACCGCTCACATTCTGAACTTCACCACTGCCCAATCACCACCTCCAGCCTGACCCTCACCACCGTCCACACACCATCGCCTGCCTGATACTTACCACCGTCCACTAACCCCCCCCAGCCTGACCTTCACCGCCATCCACATATGCCCACAGTCTGACCATCACTACCATTCACAGACTTCCCCCAGCCTGAGCCTCACCGCTATCCACACCCTGGCCCCAGCCTGACCCTCACCACCATCCACACACTGCCCCCAGCTTGATCCCCATTAAGATCATCACACCGCACCCTGCCTGCTGCTCACTGATGTCTACATGTCGCCCCCAGCCTGACCCTCACCACCATCCTCACACCGCTACCAGCCAGACCCTCACCACCATTACCACCGCACACTCATTGCCCCCAACCTGACCCTCACCATCATCCACTTACAGCCTCCAGCCTGACCCTCACTGCCATCCACACACCGGCACCAGTCTGACCCTCTCCACAGTCCACACACCGCACCCAGCCTGCTGCTCACTGCTGTCTACATGTCGCCCCCAGCCTGACCCTCACCACCATCCTCACACCGCTACCAGCCAGACCCTCACCACCATTCACTTACGGCGCCCAACCTGACCCGCACCGCCATCCACACACCACCCACAGCCTGAACCTCACCACCGTCCACGCACCGCCACCAGCCTCAACCTCACTACCGCCCACTCACCGCCCCCAACCTGACCCTCACCCAGCCTGACCCTCGCCACCATTCACTTATCGTGCCCAACCTGACCCTCACCACCATCCACTTACAGCCCCCAGCCTGACCCTCACCACAGTCCACACACTGCACCCAGCCTGCTGCTCACTGCTGTCTACATGTCGCCCACAGCCTGAACCTCACCACCATCCACGCACCGCCACCAGCCTCAACCTCACTACCGCACACTCACCGCCCCCAACCTGACCCTCACCACCATCCACTTACAGCCCCCAGCCTGATCCTCACCGCCATCCACTCACCACCCTCAGCCTAACCCTCACCGCCATCCACATAATGACCTCAGCCTGTCTTTCACCGCTATCCACACACCACCCCCAGCCTGACCCTCACCGCCGACTACACACCACCCTCAGCCTGACCCACACTGACATCTACACACATCCCACAGCCTGTCCCTCACTGTCATCCACACACCTCCCCCAGCCTGACCCTCACTGCCATCCACACACGGCCCCCAGCCTGACCCTCACAG
>NW_025210373.1:11563-19173 GCF_004010195.1 Chiloscyllium plagiosum
CTTGTCGGACCTGCCCAGCTCCTTTTCCACCTATCCACTCCCCCCTCTCCTCCCTGACCTATCACCTTCATCTCCTTCCGCACTGACCTATTGTACTCTATGCCACTCTCTCCCCACCCCCACCCTCCTCTAGCTTATCTCTCCACGCTTCAGGCTCTCTGCCTTTATTCCTGATGAAGGGCTTTTGCCCGAAACGTCGATTTTGCCTGTCCTCGGATGCTGCCTGAATTGCTGTGCTCTTCCAGCACCACTGATCAAGAAACTACAGGCCCCAGTCAGTCATAGATTTATAGAGTTATAAAGCATAGAAACAGGCCCTTTGGTCCAACCTGTCCATGCCAAACATATCCTACACTAATCTAGTACCATTTGACAGCATTTGGCCCATAACCCTCTCCATCCTTCCTATTCACGTACCCATCCAGATACCTTTCCAATGTTGTAATTGTATTAGCCTCCACTATTTCCTCTAGCACCTCATTCCATACACACACCACTCTCTGCAAGAAAGCATTGCCCCTTAGGTCCCTTTTAAATCTTTCCCCTCTCACCTTAAACCCACGCCCTGTAGTTTGGGACTTCCTTACACTGGGGAAAAGACCTTGGCTATTCACCCTGTCCATGCCCCTCTTGATTTCATAAATATCTATAAGGTCACCCCCTCAGCATCTGATACTTCAGGGAAAATAGGGAAGGTAAATGGACTATTTGCCTTTGTTTCAAAGGGAATAGAACATAAAAATACAGAGTTCCTGCTAAAACTATACAAGGCACTTGTCAGGCCATACCTGGAACTATGTGAATAGGCTTGGTCCCTATATCTAAGGAGAATATACCAGCATGGGAGATATTCCAGGGAAGATACAGTAAGTTGTTCCTGGATATAGAAGGATTTTTGTTTCATGAGTAGAAGTTGCCATTAAGTAACTTGGGCTTGAACAGCTAAATTCATTGGAGTTTTGCAGAATGAGAAGACACATTATGGAAACATATAAAATTCCTAGGGGACGTGTCACTGCAGATAGAGTATGTTTCCCCTTTTGGGAAAGGTTGAGACCAGAGGACATAGTCTTAGAGTTAAGGGCACTTATCTAAAAAGGAGATTAGAAGGACTTTGATTTTACCCTCAGAGGGCCTTGTGCATCAGTGAAATTCTTGACCACAATGGGTAGTCAAAATTAGGTTGTTAAGTATATTCAAGGCTGCAACTGACTAATTTTAAATTAGCAAGGGAATCTAGGAATATGGGGAAAAGCCAGAAAAGTAGAGTTAGAGATTATCAGAATGCCACAATCTAATTGAATGATGAAAACATTTGATGCTGAATGACCTACAACTGCTCATATCTCATATTTTCTAATTGTCTTATGACCACTATCATTGAGAAGGACAAGGGCACTCAATACATTGGAATACCATAACCTGAAAGCTCCCTTCCAAATCACAAACTGATCATCCTGACTTGGACATACATCATTGTTCCTTCAGTGTCACTTGGTCAAAGTCCTGAAACTCCCTCCCTAATGGCACTATGTGTATAACCTACACCAAAAAATGAACTGCACCAGTTCAAGAAGGCAGTTCACTCTTACCTTCTGAATGCTTAGCCAGGGTCATACATAATTCATCTTTGAAAAAAGATTTACAAACAATTTATGGAAATGTTTTCAGGGATGACAGACTTCAAATCAGTGGACTGATTGGAGAAGTTGCTGTTATTTCCCATTATGAAATAGAAAGGTATAAGAAGAATTGACAGAAGGGTTCAAAATATAAAGTTTCTGGCCAAAGTAAATAGAAAAGATGTGTTCCCAAGTGTGGAAGTTGTGAATCAGAATTTAGTTAAGGTGAGTGGCAAATTAACAAAAGGTGACATGTGGAAAATTACTTATATGCAGCAACTGTTAGGATTTTAAATGAATGGCCTGAGAGAATGAGGAAGGCCAATTCTTTCATGGCTTTCAAAAGGGAACTATTATCTAAATAACAACCTGTTCAATTAACTGAAAGGAAAAAAGACTTGCAGCGTTGAGCGGAAACAGCAAGGCAATGGGACTAGCAGAATTGTTTTACAAAGAAATAGTGCAGTCATGAAGGGCAGAATGGTCTCCTTCTATGCTATAACCATTTGATGGGATGAATTTTTTTGAACTTCTATCAAGTCCTGCTGTTGGTGCCAAAGCCTCATGAGTGGGCAGTGTGACTGAAGTGACATTTACCAAACACAGCTAATTTAAAAGCTGCTAATGGGATCATTGCCCAATTGAGAATGGTAGCCTGCACCCTTGCCACTTCCTCCACCACTACTTCCTGCCAAGGCTGTACAGGAGCAAGGTTAGCAGTTGTTGAGACTGTAAGATAAAGGACACCCTTGAAAACCAGCTAAGGTAAAGATCAGGGATCAGGCTCCAGCCAAGTGTGGGGAGGTTAGGCATGGTGGTGAGAGTGATGCCAAGTGTAGCTGTAAAGGAAGGCTTTCCAGGGCACCATGAATTGGCATAATGGAAGGTCAATTCCCCATAGGAACCTGCTGGAAGTCTGCTCAGGTAAATCTGGAGAACACCTCACGTGGCGTTAGCTCTTTGTTCCAATGTTGGAAAATTACCTATTGGCAGTGAGGAAATGTCTTCAGTTTGAGGAGTTCAGCAACTCAGTTGGCTGTGTGTATGAGACCATGTCAATGAGGCTCCAACTATTGGTGATATGCAAAGGCAATGGGAGGAAGTCTGGGTCCCTTTCAATGTTTTCCCCTGCAATTCTCCAATCCTGCCTGTCTCAAAGCCCATTTCCAAATGGCTGGTAAAAATAATTTGTCTCAATGGGTTGAATCTCATGGTTTTTTTGGTTAAGTGCATATTGCATTGAGTTTATTGGAAGGTTTCTTATCGAGACGCCAAATGGATTCTCTTGCTGTATCTTACCAAACTCATTATCTGACTTATTAACATTTCTTTATGGTGATTATTATTGAGTATCATCAGCAAAGTATTCCACCCTTATGCCATCTCTTGCATTCAAACTCAGCCCTATCTTACCACCGGCATTCATGGAACAACTTGGCATTGATGGGATATCCTGGAATTAATGGGTATCTTTTGTACCCATGCCATTGTTAGAAGCTTATTGTGCATCCAGGCAAGCACTGTCATTGCAGAGCTGCCTTGCATAGTTCTTGAAATTTGCCCGGGAAGTGAAAACAAGATAAATTGGTGTTTGCTTTGTAGACAGGGTCCTGCTGAGCAAATGCTTGAAATTAATATAATTGAACAGAAAATAGGACATAGAGTCATAGTCATAGAGATGTACAGCATGGAAACAGACCCTTCGGTTCAACCCGTCCATGCAGACCAGATATCCCAATCCAATCTAGTCCCACCTGCCAACACCTGGCCCATATCCCTCCAAGCCCTTCCTATTCATATACCCATCCAGATGCCTTTTAAATGTTACAATGGTACCAGCCTCTACCACTTCCTCTGGCAGATCAATCCATACAGGTACCACCCTCTGCAAGAAGA
The DNA here is from genome assembly GCF_004010195.1 of Chiloscyllium plagiosum. NCBI lineage: Eukaryota > Metazoa > Chordata > Chondrichthyes > Orectolobiformes > Hemiscylliidae > Chiloscyllium > Chiloscyllium plagiosum. The sequence continues at coordinate 15,082 of NW_025210373.1, forward strand.
AGTTGCCCCTTAGGCAAACAGCAAAGGCAGTAACTGTGCAGGTTCACTGCTGGGTCAGTTAGAAATGGCGGTTTCTTTCTCTCTCTCTCTCGCTCCCCTGCACTGACGTCACCATGTGCTTCCTTTGTCTGTTCCTCTCTCTTTAAAAGTGCTGTTGTTTTGACTTTTTTTTAGCTGTGGCGCTGACTTAACATCAATCTAAGTTTGTTCAACATATCATATCAACATATCAGTTGCGTGACACTGTAATCCTTTGCTATAAATTCTGTGTCGTATGGTCCTGCTGCACAGCGACCTGACGAAGGAATAGTGCTCTGAAAGCTAGTACTTCCAAATAAACCAGTTAGACTATAACCTGGTGTTGTGCGATTTTTAACCAAGGTTAACTTGATGGCTGAGAAATTTCAATTTTTTCAAACTGTAAAGATTTCTCAAACAAAAATGAGCATTCATCTGCCAATTGACAATAACAGAATAGCACATCAAGCCAAAATCATTTTTATAATGTGGTGACACATGTACATGCATGCATGTTTGAGGGATTGAATTTGCTTTGATGTTTAGTGTCATCTCTGAAAGGAAGTTGATGGAATTGCTGCAGCTCCACAGGAACCTAGTCAGAAAGGTTATGCTGCCATTTTTCTACGTTGTCATTTGGGAGTATCCAAATATGGATATTGATTGGCAAGGGAGTTGTTGCTGAGGGAAAAATTCCCAATATTTGGAAGTCCTCCATCATTGAGCTGGTGAAAGTTAGAACCAATATGTCAAATGAGGAGACATGGCTCACTGTCAGCTGATGGGACCCACTGTTGTGGTGATTTTTCTGATTATGATCGTGTCCTGGAGGGGTTTGATGGGGGCATCAGGGGGTCATTTTGTAAAAGGCTTCAGAGAAGCCCATTTGACACTGGATCTTCTGACAGGCATAGACTAACATTTCTGGGAGGACAAATCCAACATCAAGCCTGTGGCCTTCTGAAACAAATAAATGCTGAAAGTAGACCCATGCGAAAAAGATGACCTCCCACTGACCCCACATAATCCAACAGACACAGTGCCAAAGGTTACTGGCAAGCATGATTCCAGTGTAACTGCTAGAATTGATTCCGCAAGCAATTTTGGAGCCAGAAAATAGCTTGTTAGGAAACTAATATTTTCTTAAATTCTGAGCATTTGGCAAATGCAGAGCAAATATACAAAAAGATAAATTATTACATATGAACTATAATTATAACTAGATTACTAAATGAAATAAATGTCTTATAATGTTGAAAAGCAAACAGAGAAAAAAAATCAAGTGCTCGATATTTTATTTTAATTATGAGAAAGAGCTTATTTTGTGCATTTTTTTAAAGAGCTCCAACCTAAATTTGTCAGGTGCTACTTATGTCTGCTTTTTTAAATAAGTCAAATGTTGAAGTGAAGCTAAAATATTGAAATGAATAAATAAGGGAGAAAGAAGATATGAAAATACATATTTGCTTAGTACCGCTGACTGGAAGGCTTCTTTCAGATACACAGAATTATTACACCAATTGCAAGTCATCAGTCTTCAGGGCTTGGTGGTGATTGCTTCATATTCACAGTTAAGCCAGCAGTGGAGATGGTGCTCTCAAAGTCCCTCGCACAGCTAGTGAGCCTGACATTTAAAGTGTTGATTTTTCTGCACTTATGCTAATTGTTGTAATTTTCCTGATGAACCACTGTCCTGGTACCCTGATGTAGCCAAGATAGTTGTACATTTTTTATGCAGGTCTCCTTGCCATTTGGTCTGTGTAGTGTCAGCTTGGAGTGCTACTGAAAGCAGACAAAATTGCAAGCAAATTGCATCAGATTGCCAACATTGTGAAAAGGTAAATTGCTTGCAAATCTATTTAAACCACTGCCCCATTTTCATCAGCTTCAGTACTTGGTATTCATGATTACTTAATTGGTGACCTTTCCTATTGTGTAGTGCTTTATGGTGTAATGGAAAGCGATCTTTACCAAACCAATTACCCTTTTTTCTTAGCACTACATTATTGCTTTGATTGCAACTGCCAATCCTTTGTAAATGAACTTTCTGATTTCAATGATGTTTTTAATGTAAGATAGCAAAAGTAGCATTCGTATTGTTTAATGTTCAATTTTTAAGCCTTTTTATTTTCTGCAAGAACTAGGAAAGCGGACTGTAAGGGTTACTCTCCATTTGTCACACAAATATCTCAGTGATATTATCATGCAACTACTTCTTGCATTGCAGATCAATTAGCTAAAGATAGGAGAAATATTTTGGCACCCTAACGCATACACAAAAACCACTCAGTATCCATGCTAACTTCAGGCCATCTCTGTTATGCTCTTGAATTTTTTGCATCCTCCATTTTTTGCATCAATAACTGTATTTTAAAATAGAATGTGATGAATATGTATTAGATTTTTTTCATTAGGGTCCCAACACTCTTGTTTTTGTAAAAATGGGAAAAAAATTTTAACAACTGCTAGTTACGTTGTGGAAATGCAAGGAATTCAAACGTACAATTTGCATGGATCCCCAAAAAGGCCAATCTCAATCTACTATCAACAATTGATGCATCAGGATTTCTCACGTACCTAACAACGCACTCAGCCACAATAAATAGGAACAAAAATTGATAATCCAATCAAAAATTCTGCAGAAAATGACTGAACACTAACAAAGAAAAAAACTCCAATTTAATAATGAGGCCTTAGCAAGAGTCCATTAAAAATTATAGTAATAGAACAAAGCAGACATGTTAGTGTAGACAACAGTTCATAGCCACACAAATGACAATAAACGTTGGCAAGGAAAACAGAAATTGTTGGTAAAGCTCAGCAAGTCTAGCAACTCTGGCCCTTCCTCAGAACCTGTCATTAATGTGCATATGACAACACATGGCACTGAGTGTGTATCTCAGGCTTCAGTGAGAAAACCTATATGTGAAACATTGAACATCATGGAGATCCTGGGTGATCCTGGGTGAATTCAAAACATGAAGGATGAAACTTGAGTTGAATCCAAATGGGGTGAATCTGAGCCAGACGCAGTCACTGAGGAATGTGATATAGTTGTGAAAACGTATTTTAGCAATTATCTTGTCAAACACCTGGAGTGACAGTGAAATTAATGACAATGTACAACAAAAAGATTGGAATTGAAATCCTGATGGAAAGAGGAGCAGAACTTCTTCAAAGTGGGCATGCCAGGAAGAGATGTGGTAGTGATTAAATACTAAATAAAAACTGAAAGAATCTGCAGATGCTGGAAATCAGAAACAAGGCCAGAAATTGCTGGAAAAGCTCAGAAGATCTGATAGCATCTGTGGAGAGTAATTGGAGTTAACATATCAGGTCCAGTGACCCTTCCTCAGAACTACGCCTTGGGAAGGTGGTCAATGTCACAATCACCACACCAGCACATCAGCTCACTAATACATACAGACCAGGGGTTGCAGTTGTTTTTTAAGCAATTACTTACTATATTCATGGAAAGATTAACCATCAGCATTTGAACGTATATGTCACAAATCGATAGGATGGTTAAAAAGGTATTTGGCACTTTTGCCTTTATTGTTGGGAAGTCATATTGAGGTTGTACAAGACATTGGTGAGGCCTCTTCTGGAGTACGGTGTCCTGTTCTAGTCGCCCAATTATAGGAAGGATATCAATAAGCTGGAGAGAGTTCACAAGAGATTTACCAGGATTTTGCCAGAAATGGAAGGTTTGAGTTATAATGAAAGGCTGAATAGGCTGAGACTTCTTTTACTGGAGCAAAGTTGGCTGAGAGGCAAACTTATAGAAGTTTAAAAAATAATGAGAGGTATAGACAGAGTTAATGGTAATTGTCTTTTCCCTAGGATTGGGGGATTTCATGACTAGGGGTAACATTTTCAAGATGAGAGATTTTAAAAGGACACGGGGCAGATTTTTTACACAGAGGGTGGTTCACATGTGGAATGAATTACCTGAGGAAGTGATGGATGTGGGTACAATCACAACATTTAAAAGACATTTGGATAATCACATGAATAGGAAAGGTTTGGAATGATATGGTCCAGGAGCAGGCAGGTGGGACTAGTTTAGTTTGG
>NW_025210374.1:0-1205 GCF_004010195.1 Chiloscyllium plagiosum
GGAAGCCTTTAGGTTTTATTAAAACGATTGTAACAATGGAAGGGCAGTGGCCAGCTCTCCCAGGCCAGGTTTCCTCGTTTTGTTTTTAGCTGCAGCATCCAGAAGCTGCTGGGGATCCCAAAAGGGTTGGAAGTTTCAAGACATGATCCCTAGCTGTTTTTCTCTGAGATCTCTGTTGATGTTATTTCCTCCTGGATTGGAAAACTGCTGTAAGGATCTGAATACATTTGAATATATCTTTGTGCCAAGCGGTGCAAACCAAGAAGGTACGGTATCTACTGTTTGTGTAAGTGTTCCAACATATAAACCATCCCAAAATGTTATTTTCTTTGATTTCATTTTAACTAAAGCATTTTAATAGATTATATTTTGCTTAATGTCCAATGGTTTGACCAGTCACAACATATCTGGAACGCACATTTCCCATCTATATTCAAAATAAGGAAAGGTTTGGGTTTAAACGGCCTTCTCAAAATATTTTGCGAGGATATGGACTGGTCCACAACACTTGTAGCCGAGGGGTTTCTGACTGGGTCCTGTAATTGAAAATTTAGTGGAGGAGCTAGGGATGGTTTGCTGGAGGTTGTGCTGTAAGCTGCCCTTGACATTCAGGGAGACCCGAGGATTTGGTGACCCAATTCTGGATGAAGCATGGGTACTGTAGTTACAGCATCTGGGTCTGTAACATGAACAACAAATGGAGCAGAGGCTGCAGAGAGTGGAAGCTCTGAATCCACACAGTGAGTGTGTGTGGGGAAAGGGATCTGCTGTATCCACCTCGGGTTTTCCAGAACAGCTTCCCAAGTTACACTTAACCCAGGAGCAGAGTGTGAGGGGACCCTGACTGAACAAGGAGCTGGTCACAGTGCGGTGTCACTTCCTTCAACACGACCTGCAGCTTCACACCAGGGGGAGGATGGTGCTGCCAGTGGCTGTTAGGGTCACTGTTGCATTCAGCTTCTATGATCCAGAACTTTCCGGGCAGGACGGGGTGACATATTCATCATTTCCCAGTATCTCAACATCAATGTCACCATACGGTGATGGAGGATATATATGCTGGATGAGGTAAATACATTGTTTCTCCCACAGCAGGGAGCTGCCGGGTGTATCCAGTATAGTGGGATTCCCATTGGTGTACATGGCATCTGCAGGGTACCTATATCAATGGGGAGAGGTAGAGGAACTGAAGGAGCTCTCTCTCT
>NW_025210374.1:1713-7851 GCF_004010195.1 Chiloscyllium plagiosum
CTGTGCAACACAGTCGAAGAATTGAATAAGAATAAGGAGCATTTGTGAGGAATCCAAACCCTCGATGAGGCTGATGTAAACGCGCCCTCTGTTCCACTTTCCTGCCATCTCTCCATCCTAAACTCTAGTCTCTTGTTGTAGATTGCGTCACATGAAAAAAAATCAACTCCACATCTACACATTCAATTACTTTTAGCATTTTACAGACCTCAATGAGATCTCCTTTCATTCTCATAAACTCGACAGTATAGACCGAAACTGCTCAATTTCTCTTCATAAGACAAACACTTCAAATATGGAATCAATCAAATGGAACTCTTCTGAATTGCTTCCAATGGAAATACCTCATTCTGCAGGACACCCAAACGGTACTCCAGTTGCAGCCTCACAAATGCCTTGCATAGCTATACTAAGACTCCCTATCTTTCTTCTGTATCCTTTTATAAATAAACACTGAAATTATGCTGGCATTTCTCATTATTTACAATACCGCAGGCAGGTTTTCTGTGATATGCAAGCAGACACCCAGATCCCTCTGGACCTAAGCACTTTGAACTTTCTCTTATTTAGATAATAATTTATCTTTCTATTATACTGGCCAGCTTGAATAGCCCCATATTTATTCACTTAAATTTTCCTTGCCAAATGTTGACCCATTCACCCAACCTATCCATATAGATTTAAAATCTCTTGCATAATCATTCCGAAGTAATTTCCCACCGATGTTAGTGTCATCTGAAAATGTGGTGTCGTATTTTCTATCCCGTCAACCGAATACAGTAATACCGTCGATCACAAATGGTTGAGGCATGAGTACTGAAATCAATGGCACCTCACAAATTGCATTTGCCAAAAGAAAATTACACATTCATTCCATTTGACTACTTTTGTTGGTTAACCAATCCTCCATCCAAGCTACTAAATTACTCCTAAACCCATGTTGTCTGATCTTACCACTTACTCTTTGGAGAAGCGACATATCTGATGCCTTTCGGAAGACCAGATATGTTCCATCTCCAGGATTCCCACGATCCACCTTATTTGTAACATCATCCAATAACTCAAGCAAACAATTCAATCACGATTTAGCCTTCGTAAAACCATGTTGACTGACGAATTGTGGTTTAACTTGGCAAATTTCCTGAACAATGGATTCTAACAATTTGCCTTAAATTGCAATACTTTATTTTTTCACTTTATTCCCTAATGCATACCATTATTATAAGTTCTTCACTTTCGAAAACCTTTACGTTTTCTTTGAATTCCTGTTTAATGGGCACAAGGCGTTAAGAGATCTGCTCCAGTTGCTGAGTAAGAGCCATGTGTGGATGAATGGACTCATCATCCTGCTGGTGTACAAACTCGATAGGCTGACGTCTTTCTGGTGTTCCCATGTTGCCATCTCCAAGGCCAGAATGACCTCCTTCTGTTGATGCTTTAGATGATTGTGAGATTATAGAATCTTCCTGTTGCTGGGTAACATTTTGAGGGACTGATGGGTCGTCTCCTACCTCTCCATAATAGGTGGAACTACTGAACGGTCTTCTCATGTATCCCGGAGATGGGACCAAGGGATTGATTGGTCTTCTCTTGTTCTCAGGACCAAGGGATTGATTGGTCTTCTCTTGTTCTCATCCAACAGACACGTGTCTTCATTACCTCTTCCTTTCTAATGAAAGAAGTGTCAGATAGTTTTTATCCTTCTCCAATTCCCTTGCAATAGGCTCGGTGGATCTGAATGGCCTCCTGTTATCCCAGTGTAGCAATCTCCAGTCACTGTGTGACCTCTTCCAGTTCCTATGTTACAGACTTGTGGAGGCTGAATGGACTGATCGTATTGCTGTTTAACAAGATACTGGTGCAGCCTGGCCTACTGTTATGGGCTCGTGGGGCTGATTGACCTCCTTCTGTAAATGTATGTCAGGCTCCAGGGGCTGATTAGCCTCATCCTGTTTTGGTGTAACAGGGTCGAAGGCCTGAATATCCTCCTGTTGTTCCTGTGTAACAGGCTGGAGAATGGAATGGTTCCTCCATTATCTCTGTAATTCGCTTCAGTTGTTGATTCCTTCTATCATTTATGCTGAAATAAGATCATCCTTAATTTTTGTAAACTCCAATGATTACTGGGTCAACCTGATCACCCTTTCGTTATAAGCTCGCACCTTCATTGCATGAATCATCTCTGAACTGCTTCCAATGTAACAACATCCTTTCTTCATTGAAGAGACTAAATCTGTACACACTGCTGCAGACGTGATCTCACTAAGGCCCTGTACAGCAACAGCAATGCTTTACCACCCTGTTGTAAGGTTCCCATCCAGGTTAGAGCAGTCTCACCTCGCTGGGGGAATACAGAGCATTATTGGAAGATCATTGTCCTTCTCTACACCATCAGCATAACGGGAGACCTGGAGAAATTAAAGTTTGAGAAGATCATAAATGATGTGGCGAGATGATATCTACCATTAAGCTCCCCAGAGCCCAAGTCGCTCAGATTCCTCAGAATCTAGTAAGGTGGAGCGCAAAAACAGCAAGGAGGAGCAAACATTAATGGGAGTTATATATCAAAGTGAAGGCTGTAATACAAATGCTGGATATATTATAAAACAGGAAATGAGATATACACATTTGTGGGTACTGCAGTAATAATGTACTGTTTACATTATATCTAAACTGTGATAACCCAAATGAATGCTAATGCTGGGAAAAATGGATTTCATGACCACATGTGAGATGGTTTGCATAAACATTATGTCGAGCACTGAGCTCGAGATCAGGTTATTTAGGAATTGGTGTTGAGTGATCAGAAGAGCTATTTGAAACTTTTGCTGGAAAGGACCTTTTGCGAACGGTGACCACAATGTATTGGTTTTATTTTATGCTGATTGAGTACACGACAGTTTGTGTTGTATTTGAAGTAACCGTTATAAATCTGAGTCATGCAAGCCATGAAGGTGTGAGCAGAAAGTGGGGACTACAGATGCTGGAAATCAGAGTCGAAGAGTGTACTGCTGGAAAAGAACGTCAGGTAGCATACTAAGTGCAGATAAATTGATGTTTCGGGCATAAGCCCTTCATCAGGAATGAAGCTCATGGACCAAGGGGGCTGAGAGATAAATGAGAAGGGGGTGCGACAGGGGGGAGGCAGCTGGGATTGCGATAGGTCGATGAAGGTGGGGTTGAAAGTGATAGGTGATGAATGGAGACAGAATCTACTGCATCCAGTAAACCCAATGTGGTCTTCTCTACATTGGCGAGGCAGAAGGTCAACTTGTGGATCATTTCAGAGAACATCTCTGGGACAGCCACATTGAATAACTCCATCGCCTTGTGGCTGAGCACGAAAACTCCCCTTCCCACTGCCAAGGACATGAGAGCCCTGGGCCTGATCCATCACCAAACCCGAGCCACCAGAAACCTGCAGGAAGAAAACCTCCTCTTCTGCATTGGGACCCTGCAACCATAGGGATCAAAGTGGATTTTCCCATTTCCCCATTTCCCCTAAACCCACCTTGTCCCACTCCAACCTTCCAAGTCAGCACCGCCCTTTTGAACGTTCCTATATGTCCACCTACCTTCCTATCAATTTAGTCCACCCTCCTTCCTCTCTGACTCTCACTTTCAACCCCACCTTCATCTACCTTTTAGATGAAAGGAGGCAGCTTCGAAAAATGCCAAGTGTTGCAGTAAGCCAGTGGATTCAGTGAAATGTAGGACCCAGCAAAGGATGATCAAGAAACTGAGAAGAAAATCAAAAAGCGAAAAACCGTGCAAACGAAAGTAAAACATAAAGACTGCTAAAAAGCCGCTATCAATGTATGAAAAAAAAAACAAGGCCAAATGTGGAACAGTTGGTGTGCGTTCAGGATAATTTATTGCAGAGAACAGAGAAATCGCAGGGAAAATAAACAGTTTCTTTGTGTCTATGTTCATGGAAGAATGTCCAGAAATTCTTCCAGAAATACCAAGTGACCATAGGACTTATGTATGTATAGTCTAAGATCATTCTTATCAGTGATGAGGTCATCTTTGAAAAGAAAGCTGGATTGAGTATTTATTTTAGAAGGTAATAACATAACTGGGGAGTGTGAGAATGTACCGATGAAAGGAAAACCAGAAGTGGCAAACATTTTTTGGAATGGTTTGAAGATGATTCTTCTGGACAAAGGCAATGAAGGACCAATGGATAGAGTATAGTTATATATGCATGAGCTTTTCTTAAGAACTCACACACTAAGCTCATAAGAAAAGTTAAACCGAGAGGTATTGGGAAGAACATATGCAAATGGCAAAGTAAAAATTAGGTTTACATTCATGTGAATGTAATTGGAATATAGAAGATGTCGTGCACCAGTTGCATGGAGCGTTGGTGAGAATAAACTTAGAGTATTGTGTATCGTTCGGAGTCCAAATCTAAGAAAGAATATACTGACTACAGAGGAACTCCAAAATATATTCTCGAAATTAACCCCTGAAGTTGGCAAGGTTGTCTGACGGGGTAACTCAGCCTGTAATCTCGAGTTTCGAAACATGAGAGGTGATGTTTGGAAACATCGAAACGACTGAATAACAGAGGGACATGAAGAAGTACAAGTAGGTGAGATCTGGGAGAATCCCACGATATTCTACACGGACAAGTAGAACAGAATAATCAGCAAACAGCGAGTGTACATTAGAAACCAAAGGGTCAATCTGTGTGTCAAGTTGGAGAACATTGATGGATTATTACATGAAACCTTCACATCTATTTTACTTGGGAGAAGGAGGATGCAGGTACAGAACTCAAGAAGATGGACTGGACAACTCTTGAACAGATTGATGTAAAATACGAGCAGGGATTTGAGGTTTGTTCTGTATAAATTTGGACCAATCTCCATGTCTGAATGAGTTGTATCACAGGTGGCTGTTGGGGTCAAGGGAGGAAAGACCCTGACTGAATATTTTAATTAGAATCTGACAATAGGGGTGGTGTCAGAGAAATGGGGAACTGCTAATACGATTCCACTTCACAGTAAGGCTGAGAGATATAGACCAGGGAACTATAGACGAGCGAGTATTAGATCACTTTTCAGGAAAGTACTGGAGAAAATAGGGAAGGAGAAAATTGAACTCCAATCAGAGTCCCAAGGTTTGATCAGGGATAATTATCATGACTTTATCAGAAGTAAGTCACATCTAATAGATTTGATTTAATTAGTTTGAGGAGATCGATTGTTTCGTTTTGTGGGAAGGCATTTGACAAATTTGCAGCTGGGAAATTGAGAAATAATGTAAAATCTCACAATATGAAGGATAACTTGACAAGTTACAAGGAAAATTGTCTTAGTGGCAGGAGGCAGAGCGTGGTGGGAGAAGGCTGTTTGTGTGACTGGAGACCAGTGTCCTGTGGTGTACCACAGGTCCGTGCTGGTTCCCTTATTGTTTGTGTCATTCACAAAAAAAATGTGAATGTGGAGGGGGCTAGGTGGAGAGTGGGGAAGGTGTGATAAGTAAGTGTATGTTTGACATAAAGATTGGCTGGGTGGTTAGCAGTGAGGAGGAAGGCCTTAAGTTAGAGGAAGATGCAGTTGGAATGGTCAGATGGGCACATCAATGGCAGATAGAATGTAACCCTGATAAATATGAGGTGATACAATTTGGGAGAAGGAACTAGGCAGGAGGGGACTCAAAGAATGGCAGCACACTGGGAATCTCAGAGTGTGCTTCTCCACACATCCCTAAATGTGACCGGACTGGTTAATGGACTAGTTAAGAATTGGACCGTGGGTGTAGCGTTTCCTAATCAGGGTGTCGATTATAAGAGCTATACAGGGCTTTGGTTCGTCCAAAATGGAGTACTGTATGTAGCTCTGGGAGCCACATTCCAGGAAGGATGTGATTGTACTGGAGAGGGTGCAGAGGGGATTCACCAGAACGTTCCCTGGGATGGAGCATATTAGCTATGGAGAGGCTGGGTAAGATCGGGTTGATTACTTTGGAGCAGAGAAAGCTGAGGGGCCCGTGATTCAGAAGGATAAGATGATGAGCGACACGGACACGGTGGATAGACAACAGATGTTCCTTTTAGTCAGAGGGTCAAGAACAAGCGAGCACACTTTTAAAGTGAAAACTTTGAGGTTCAGAGAGGATTTAAACTTT
>NW_025210374.1:9007-14313 GCF_004010195.1 Chiloscyllium plagiosum
AGGAAACGGTGAATAGAAATAAACAGACTCGTCAAGCAACAGCCTGACATTGTCTGTAAGGTATGATTCTGTGAGTATAACTATGTCCCAGACTCCCCATTACCTTCCCCAGATATCTCCTGCCTCATCAGCAGGACGGACACAGCAGAAGTGGCGGTACAGTGGGATACAGTTGGAAGGGAATTGCTCTTGGAGTCTTCAACAGTGACTCCGTAACCCATGAAGTCTCATATCATCAGTTTGCACATGGGAAAGGAAACCTGCTGCTGATTACCATGTACCAGGCTCTCTCAACTGATGAATCAGTCCTCCTCCATGCTGACCAACACTGGAGTAAGCACTGAGGGTAGCACGGACGCAAGATGTACTCTGGCTGGGGGATTTCAATGTTCACCACCAACAGTATCTCAGCGATAGCATTACTGATCGAGCTGGCCATGTCCTAACGGATATAACTGCTAGATGGTTCTGCAGCAGGTGGTTGAAGGAAAAAAAAACAAGAGGAAAATACATACTTGACCACAGCAGAAATATCTGTCCATGACATTATCGGTAAGAGAGACCACCGCATCGTCATTGTGGAATCAAAGTCACACCTGCACAATGACATTAACGTCCATCATTTTGGTGGTACTGTCACGGTGCTAAATAGGGCAGAATTAGAACAGATTTGGAGCTCAAATCTGGATGTCCATAAGGTGTTGTGGGTCATTTATAGCAGTGGAATTGTACTCCCGCATAACCTCATGGCCTGGCATATCCCCCTCGCAACAATTACTATCAATCCAGAGGATCAACATTGGTTCAATGGAGTGTGCAGGATCGCAGGAGTAGCACTGGGCATACCTGACAATGAGGTGTCAGCCTGTTGAAGCCAGCAAACAGGACTACTTGTGCACCAAACAGCATATGCAGTAAGTGATAGACAGAGCTAAGTGATCCCACAAGCAACGGTTCAGATCTAAGCTTTGCAGTCCTTCCACATCTGCCGAGAAACATTGGGGACAATTAAACAATTCACTGGAGGAAGAGATTCCACAAATAACCCCTTCCTCCATGATGGAAGAGCCCAGCACTTCAGTGTATAAGATAAGGCTAATGCATTCGCAACAATCTTCAGTCAGAAGTGCTGAGTGGATTATCCATTTCAGCCTCCTCCAGTGGTCCTCAGCAATTCAGTTACCACGCGATATCCAGAAACGGATGGAGATACTGGATACTCTATAGGGTCCATAATCTGACAAAAGTATGACAATAGTACTGAAAACTTGTGCTCATAACTTACCACTGCCCTAGCCAAACTGTTTTCATACAGTTACAACAATGGCATTCCCCGATTATGAGGAAAATTACCCCAAGTATCTCCTGTATATAAAAAGCAGAACAAATCCAATCCGGCCAATTACCACTCCATAAATCTACTCACGATCATCAGTAAAGTGGTGGAAGGTCTCAGTGGTTTAAGCAGCACCTGCTCAGCAATACCCTGGTCAATGACGCCCAGTTTGGGCTCCACCAGGCCACTCAGCTCCTGACCTCATTCCGTGGTTCAAACATGGACAAAAGAGCTGAATTCCAGAGGTGAGGTGAGAGCAATAGCCGTTTAAATCAAAGCTGTGTTCGACCCTATGTGGCATCAAGGGCCTTAGCAACACTGGAATCAATGGGTATCAGTGGCAAAATCCCTGCTGGTGAGATTCATACCTGACACATAGGAAGATGGTCATGGTTGATGAAGGTCAGTCAACTCAGCTCCAAGTCTGTAGGAATCCCTCTCGCAGTTACCGAAAACTTCTTCAGGGCTGCTTCATCAATGACCTTCCCTCCATTTTAAGGTCAGAAGGGGGATGCTCGTCAATGATTGTATAATGTTCTGAAACATTTGTGGCTCCTCAGATACTGTAGCATTCCATTTTCAAATGTGACAAGATCTGGACAATATCCAGGCTAACAAGTGGCAAGTAATATTCAGACCACACGAATGCCAGACCATGACCATCACCAATAAAATACAATCTAACCTGCCCATTGGCATTCAATGTTGTTAAGATGACTGAATCCCCCAGTTTCAAAGTCCTGGTGGGTAATCATTGCTCAGACACTCACGGGACTCGCCACATGAACACAGTAACTATAAGAGCAGGTCTGAAGCTAGGAATACTGCGGCGAGAAACTCACATCCTGACTTCCAAAAGTCTGTCCAAAAGTTTATCATCTAAAATGCATAAGTCAGAAGTGCGATGGAAGACTCCCAATTTGCCTGGATGAGTGCAGCCCCAACAACACTCAAGAAGCTTTATACCATCCAGGGCAAAGCAGCCAGTTTGACTTTCCCTTTATCCACAATGCTCCACCATCAACGCTCAGCAGCAGCAGCAGTGTTTTACTATCTACATGCTGCAATGAAATGATTCACCAAAGATCCTTAGAGACCACCTTCCTAACTTACGACCATGTCTACCTCGAAGGACAAGGGCTGCAGATGTATGGGAATACCATCATCCTCAGGTTCCTTCTAAGCCATTCACCATCCTGACTTAGAAATATATCACCGCTCCTTCGCAGTCACTGGGTCAGAATCCTGGGATTCCTTCCCTAATGGCATTGGAGGTCAACCACAGCTGGTGGACTGCAGCGTTCAACAAGGCAGCTCACCACCACCTTCTCAAGGGTAACTAGGGACAAACAATAAATGCTGGCCCAGCCGGTGACTCCTAGATTCACGAAATAAATAAATAGAAATTAACAGAGGACGGTTGCTGAGGTGTCGCAGGGATCGGTGCTGAGGGCCCAGCTGTTCATAATGCCCTTTCAACATTTAGTTGCTGGAATCAGATACAATATATCCCAGCCTGCTGATAGCACTAACAGATGTGGGATTGTGAGTGAGCGAGGAGGATATAAAAAAGCACCGAGAAGACTAAGACAAGTGGAGTGAATGGGTAAATATGTGACAGATGGAGAACAATGTGGATAGAGATGATGGTGTGCTCTTTGCTGGAAACGATAAATTGGCAGCCTACCATTTGAAAGGGATGGGTTGAAACATGTTGATCTACAAAGGGACGTATGTTCCTTTTTGTTGTTTCCTTCTGCATAATCCTCTGAGGCCCATGCAGTGCAGTGTGTTCTGTAACCAGAAGTCAATACTGGGCATGGCGTTGGCATGCTGAGGAGTGTACACAGACCAACCAAGTGGGGAGCTGTAACACTGAAAAGGATCTGCATCTCCTTGGACACCAGTCGCTGAAAGCAATATTTCAGAAACAGAAAGCAGTGAGGAAGATAAATGGTGTGTTGACCTTCAAATGTATTTCACGGGGATGTGAGACCAGGAGAAAGAGTGTCTTACTGCAGCTGTACAGGGGCTTGGTGAGATATCATCTCGAAAATTGTGTAGTATTGAGTGCAGTTTTGGTATCCTTACCTAATAAAGGACAAACCTGACATTGAGGGAGAGCAGGGAAGGATGACCAGACTGGTCTCTGGGATGACGGGTTTGTTGTGAGAGCAGAGTTTGAGAGACTGGGCCAGTATTCCATTGGGTTTAGGAAAATGAGTTTCGATCTCAGTGAAATAGACAAAACTCTGACAGGGTGAGACAGATTGGAAGCAGGGATGATAATTCCCCTGCCTGGGACATCTAAAACAAGGGGCCATAGTATTAGGTACAGGAAGGTCACTCTGCATTGAGATGAGAATAACTGGCTTCTCTCATTGACTGGAGAACCTTGGGAATTCGCTCGCACCTGGAAACTAAGACACTGATTATAAATAAGGATTTAGAGACAGTAAAGGGATAGTGGGAGAGCAGGAGTATGGTGTGGAAATGAAGGGCCAACCATCATTTTATTGAATTGGTTAGCAAACTCGATGGACCAAACGTACTACTGCACCGCCTATTTTATAGCTTCCCAAGGTTACTCACCTTAACGGATATGTATATCGTGTGGGGTAAGTGTATTGCGGAGATTTTTCCCATGAACTAGAATGGGGGAGGCTCAATGTGTTGTATGACTGACTCCTTTCCCGATGTTTCTGTGCAGTCTGTGGGAAAGCTCTGTAAATGTTGTCACAAGCTCTCAGGTGTAAGGAAGGAGGCCGCTGCAGGGTCGACAGGACTGTGTTCCCATTCCCTTTTCCGACACTGATGCTGAGGCCGGATGTTCTGTCCTGTTTCATCCTTTCAGACTTCGGAGTAGTTTGATACAAATGAGTGCCCTTGCTTGGCCGTTTCAGAGACAATTAAAATGTTTATCACATGTCAGGCTCTTTGGAGTCACTTTTAGGCCAGCCTAGGATATCATGGGAGATTCACTTCCTAAAAGTACATTGGAGAAGGAAATTCTGTTTACAATCGATATTGGCTTCAAGGTAACTGTTACTGACACCAGATTTTAGATCTCGATATTTTATTAATGTCTTTAACTTCCACCCACTGCCAGAGCATTAGCCTGGTCTGGATTAGTAATCCAGTGACATTTCCACAGCAGCACCATGTTCACATAGGAACCTGTCAAAAACCACACTGAGCAGGTTATTTCTGTGCTGCTTGACAGCTCTGTCAAAAAGAACTCCCACCAATGTGACTGTCGTGATGGAATTGAGGGGGTGGTACATGGTCAGATTGTAATTATTCCCGTTTTAGGGGACGGGACTTAGCTGAGTAATTTTCCTCATTGCCAGGGAGATGTCAGAGTTGGAGCTGGAATGAAACAGCTTCCCCAGGGACATGGCTTGTTGTGCAGCACAAGTCTTCAGTTCTATTGCAGGAATGGTGTCAGGGCCCATTGTCTGTGTCGTATCGACTGTGTCCAGCTGTTTCTTCATGTCACGGGCAGCGAATCAAAGTAGTTGAAGACTGGTATCTGTGATTTTGTGGGCATCATAATGAGGATGAGGTGTATCATCGACTCAACACTTCTGGCAAAAGATGGTGCAGACAAAACATCCTTCTCTTTTACACTGATGTGCAGGTCTGTTCCATTATTTAGGATGGGGATATTTGTGGATCCCTTTCCTCCAGTCATTTGTTAAATCGTCCATCACCATTTATAACTGAATGTGACAGGACTGCAGGGCTTCGATCAGATCTGTTGGTCAAGTCTGGTAGCTTTAATGAGTTAGCATCAGGTTAAAGTTCATGTGATTCTGATTCTGATATGTTCACCCACACTCGTCTCTGAGCCATAGATGGTACTGATGGTAATGACAGACTGAGGTGTTACCCTGGCAAAAAGTTACAGGTTGTAGTTGAATGCAGATTTGCTTCTCCTGCTGCTGTGGTCTACAGCACTACATGAATA
>NW_025210374.1:16111-19174 GCF_004010195.1 Chiloscyllium plagiosum
CGAAGGATGATGGGTGACTTGATAGAGGTTTATAAGATGATCAGAGGAATAGATAGAGTAGACAGTCAGAAACTTTTTCCCCGGGTACAACAGAGTGTTACAAGGGGACATAAATTTAAGGTGAAGGTTGGAAGGTATAGGGGAGATGTCATGGGTGGGTTCTTTACCCAGAGAGTGGTGGGGGCATGGAATGCCCTGCCTTTGGGAGTGGTAGAGTCAGAATCTTTGGTGACCTTTAAGCGGCAATTGGATAGGTACATGGATGGGTGCTTAAGCTAGGACAAATGTTCGGCACAACATCGTGGGCCGAAGGGCCTGTTCTGTGCTGTATTGTTCTACGTTCTATGTTCAATGTTCTAAGGCGTTTTGGGAGATGTGCCACGAAGAATACTTGGTGGATTTCTTAACTAGATACAAAGGGAGGACGAGAGAGATGATATAGATATGGAGATGTGGAAAATGAGAAAACTACATTATTGAAAGAAGAAGATGAACATCCCCCAATGTTTGGGCAATGCCTGTGTGCTGTGGTCCTTTGTACAGTGCATGTACAACAGAGCAATATATTCAAATGCTGAGTCTGATGCCAGAATATTTATCTCCAATAATATGACAGACACTAGCTTTGGAAAGAACCCAGCAGGCCAACATATTGAAGTCCCGGTAGAAAGGGGATTAACTGAAATATGTTGGGACACCAGAATCAAGAATTTGGAGCACACATCCTGATAAGAATGAGAGATTAGATTTGGGAATCCCAGAAAAGGAGGGAATGTTGAGAGGATCAAATCATGTTTTAATGTTTTATCAATTTTATACATCATATCCATCATTTTTCGTTAACTGTGTCTCTGTTGTTCATTTACAATTTGTTGTGCACATGTGAAAAATGCGACTTATCTGAACAAACACATTGATTAAACAGTGCATATAACATCATTTTTCCGACATTGAAACTGTCCTATTGTCGTGTTATGAGGATACATGAACACCAACTAGCCACCAAAAGACATGACGCACTATCACTATGTTCCATACGTACAGCCAAAGAAGGGCACCACTTTGACTGGGACAAAGCACACACACATACCAAGACACGCAAGAACCTTCTTAGAGGAATGGTATTCTAACCAGAAGTCCAATCATAAATGCATCAATTTAGATCCTGTCTACATTCTCTTGTTAAAATAACCGGAAATGACATCACCCACTTTAAGAAACCAAGACCTTTCAATAGAGAGGCGGCACATACCACCAGCACTGCAGCAGATACTCTCACTGATGATGTCACCTAGTTATGGTGACGAAACGTCAAAGTCAGCGAGCTATCTTGCACCCATATAAATTGTTATTTTTGTTTATTAGTGGAATTTAGGAGTTCTCTGTCGCTCACGTTTTGACAGATTATGATGTGAGATGAGCTTTTCTGGGTGTGCGATTTTAATTAACAGAGGGGTTCGACATTGATGTCATAACAGTTTGGGGCCTTGCCGTGTGGCACTTGGACCGACTTGACCAGATTTGAGATACAACAGGTCCCAGCAAATTCCAACTCGTTGCAATAAGTGACTTTGATCTTCAAATAAGACCAGTGGGAAAATTCGTTTAATTTTGTTACTTGTGGTTGGTTAAATGAAAAGTGAGGGAAATGGCTTTTAACATTACTAAAGAGGTTCCCAAATTTTCCAAAAAGTTTAGAAAGACAGAAGGAGGACATTTTTTAGAATTAGCAAATAGGTTGGAATTGGGTTTAACCCGGGAGAAAAGGGAAGTTGGTATTGTAATGGAGTTGGTTAAGCGCTTTGATGTATCAGAGAAATAGGCAACTGCAGTAGAGTTATAAAACTTAAATTGCAAATGTGGCAACTGGAGTTAGAAGATAAATAAAGGGAAGGAAACAGAGAGAGACGAAAGAGAAAGAGAGGAAAAAGAAAGAGAGAGGGGATTTGAAATTCAGAATTTGGGAATTAGACAAGAAAGTTAAATTAACAGGATGGAGATGAAGGGAGAATGTAGGGATGTATACAACTAGGTTAGTAACTTGCCATATTTCCGTGAGAAAAATGTCAAAATCTTTTTTATTTCATTTGAAAAAATGGCTCGGCAGATGACGTGTACAGTGAACTTGTGGGTAATGTAGTTCAGACTAAATTGGTGGGCACAGCTGGTGAGATATGTGCAGCACTGTCAGATGAGGGATCAAGAGATTATCAAGATGTCAAACTGGCTATTTTGATTGGTTATGAATTGGTACTAGAAGCATATAGACAGAAGTTCAGAAAAATAGAGAAGGAACCAGGTCAGACTTATATTGAGTTTGAAAGAATTATCCAGTCATTTTGACAGGTGGGTACTGGCCTTAAAAATGGATAAGACCTGTGAGGCCTGAAGGGAGATTATTCTGCTGGAGAAGTTAAAAGACTCACTTCCAGAGATAGTAAGAATTCATGTGAATGAATAGCAAGTTCAAGAAGTGAGAATTGCGGCAGAAATGGCAAGTAAATATGCATTGTGGCATGTGATGAAATTTAGCTTCTGGCAGGAATTTCACCCTGTGAGGGATAGAAATTGGGAGAAGGGACAATCACACATTACAAAGCGAACAGTGGCTCACAATAGTTCACCACAGGTGATGAAAGAAGCCGAAGGGGGTTGAAAGGTGGTGAAAGGTCTCAGGTGCTCTCACTATAAGGGAGTGGAACACATAAAATTACAGTGCTGGTAGTTCAAGAAGGGCACAGGGAAAAAGTTGTTTTCACTGCAGTAAGCTGGGACACACCGTGCTGTGCGTTAAAGGAAGACACTTTGGGGAAAGATGCGGTAGAAGAGGCTAAGCCCAGTGACATTATTGAAACTGGTAAAGGAGACCCAAGTGGAGCCGAGGAGCTGCAGGAAATTGGACAGCCTAGGCAAGGGCTGGGTATGGAGGCAGTGCCTAATCTCTCTAAAGAATTCACGTCTTTAGATAAAGTTTACTCAGAAAGAACAGGCGGAGAAGGACAAGAAGTTATAATTTTCTGAGATATGGGATCTGCTCAGTCTCTAATAGTTGAGAAGTGAGGC
>NW_025210375.1:0-998 GCF_004010195.1 Chiloscyllium plagiosum
CTTTAGTCATAGGGAAGAAGTGCTGCAACTGGCACATGAGCTACCATTTGGAGGTTATTTAGGGGTGTGGAAAATACAAAGATATTTTTACTGGCCTGTACTACGTAAGGATGTCGTTGAATTTTGCCAGACGTGTCATACATGTCAGGTAATCAGAAATCGACAGTCAATAATAAAACCGGCACGGTTAATATCGTTTCCAGCATTTGACGAATCTTTCACAAAAGTCTTGTTTGATTGTGCAGGTTCCGTACCTCGAAGAAAAAGTGAGAACACGTCTGTATTAACAATATTGGATGTTTAGACTCGATTTCCAGAGGCAATTCCATTATGCAACATCGCAGCAAAAGGAGGTTAGAAGAATTACTTCGTTTTTAACCAGATCCGGACAGCCAAAAGAGATCCCGTCAGATCAAGGAGCAAACTTCACATCCAAACTCTGCAAGGCTTGTTAATAAAGCAATTCTAATCTACTGCGTACCGTTCAGAATCACAGGCAGCGTGAGAGAAATGGCATCAAACACTGCCGACTGTGGTTTTTTTTTGAGACTCTAAATCTCCAGCGTATACTTTTTGCCTTTTTTTTTGAAACCCACACACTACCGCCTAACTGCGCTCGTGCTTATATTTTCCTCAGCGACCATTTTGTGTGTGTGCTGTGTGAGACACAGTGAAAAACAACAGGTGCACAAACCTTAATTCAATATCCACTACCAGGAAGAAAGGAAATATCTGAGTGGTCTGTGACAAGCAGTGTGCTTCTCAGAAAGCAATGCTGCATGATCAAATAGTGAGGAGGATGGCAGGGATCAAATCAAAATAGAGTTGGAGGGGTAAGTAATACACTCCACTCCCTGCGGTGGAGAGGGCTGGTAGGAGGAGGTGGTTGACCTACATCTCAATCATACTTTAGCAAAAGCTCCGCCAACAGCCACTTCCACTGCCATTACGTACCAGGTATGCAGGCATCTGTCGGCGTCATCACCTCGATGCCACTT
>NW_025210375.1:2133-3808 GCF_004010195.1 Chiloscyllium plagiosum
TTAAACCTAATTGTCGGTGAAATTAGCCCAATAAATCAGAGATCACAAAACACAGAGCGAAGAAAAATTAACAAAACGTTTATTAACACAGCGATACCGTGGAAGAGAGAATGACGGAGCTGAAACAGCATAACAGTCGGTCCATGTTGACGACGCCCCCTTCCCCGAACTGAGAATCAAGCCAGCTGTTTTTGTATATATGGGGATCATGTTCAATGATGCTAATTAATAAAAAAACAATGATCTTGATAATCAAGGAATCCAGTTAGTGGTGGTAGTTGCAAAACAGTTATCAGAAGAATATCTTGAATATAGATACAACGCAGCATTCTGGCAGCATCAATCAGTACAAAATGGGATCAGATCTCTGCGGCATTCGAGGGTAGGGGAGAATATTCCTTTTAAAGCAATGAGGTGTTCCCATTGCTTCTCTCCTCTGAGCGAGGTAATCTGGTGCCTCTCCATCTGACCGGTCTTTTGTGCGGCTTTGGTATCATTGGGTTATGAGACTGCCCTTAGGGCTTTGGGACAGCTGTGTTGATCGATCCCAAGAAGCTCATTGTTACTTTCTCTTTGGAAGTGTATTGCCTGGTCTGACAGTGACTATGGACATGTCTGGTTTGCCGTGTCATCCTGCTTTGTCAATGCAGAGGCATTCTGGGAATTTATTTCATGGTTGGGACATGCTTGATTTTCTCTGTTCTATGTGGCCATGCTATGGGTTGGCAGGGTAGAGGATGTTTTCCCACAATTCATCCTTTTTTGAGGGTGGGATGAGAAAGGGGCAAGGTAGCCAGCTCCAGGGGGAATTGTCGCGTGGAGGGTGGGGGCGCTGTTCGATATCAGACAGATCACCCTCAGTGTCTGAGAATAACTCAGCAGACGCTGCCTTGGGGCAGGGTTGATCCCCCATATGATCTGTTTTATCTGAATGGTCAGGGGGCCAGAGGGCAGTAGTCTGGCACACAGGCGTGAACAGCAGAGTCGGATGGCCATGGCCAATGCCACACTCTGGCAATGATAGCAAGGATGGCAATCAGTTCCTGTAGCAGGGCTGTACCCCATGAGTCCATCCAGAAGACTGCCCAGTCCCATAAGTCCCAGTGGTATTCCTGATCATGCTAGAGAGAAAACATCTGCTGGATAGGCTGGGCCAGGTCCGCGATGCCCTCGCAAGGCTCAGGGATGTAAGTGCATCATCCAGCACTAACAAGGGCGCATGTGCCCCGTTTTGCAGCGAGCAGGGAGTCTATGGCCATCTAGGTTTGCAGGGCCACATTGCGAATTGGAATATCTTTCGCATTTAGCTGGCTAAGCACTTCAGCTGTGAGGTTCGCCACCTGCTCTATTGTGGTGGTGAGTTTGTGGGCTTCCATGTGAAACCGCACGGTTGCATGGGATGTGCCTTCAGTTAGAGCGCTGCATCAAGGGCAGCGAGGGCTCGTTTGCTACAGGTCACAGGCTTTAAGACGGTAGGGGACTGGGAGTGACAGATTAATGGTACCACGCACATGACAAACCAGCTGCCAGCCCAGGACAGCAACAGCAAGGGGTAGGTTTTGTGGCCACAGATAAAAAAGGTTCAATTTTAACTCCAGAGATGCTGGGTCTGGGATCCTCTCCAGATGGTGAGAATGGTGGTATTCTGAGTGATCCTGTAGAGGACCTGTAGGTT
>NW_025210375.1:3973-7271 GCF_004010195.1 Chiloscyllium plagiosum
TATTGAAGGAGATAGAAGGTAACTGAATGCCCGTGAGAGTGGACGGGGATCCTCGTGCAGACCCAACGTCGAGTCCGGTTAAATCGCTGAGCATACCCATGGGCCATTCTCAGAAAAGTGTTGGCCTGTAAGTCACAGCGGATTATTAGATGTCTCGCCTTTTGTCCCTGTTTACTGGCAAGGCATAGCGTGACAGTCAGACAGGTCAGACTGAAGGAGATGATGTTGATGGCTGCGCTGCGCAGCTGTATCTGTCTTCGGCGTTCCGAGTCGTGTCTTCTCCTGTCTGGTCCCTGTCCGTTGGAAGGGGAATTCTCTTTTATTCGGGTGACATGTGTCCATTCGGGCCATCCTTCAACTTTTATAGCTGTCTGGGTCATCAGCAGGGCCAGATATGGACCTTTCCGTCTCTCCGTTCTCCATGGAGAATTTTGGGGGACTGGTACTGGTGAGCCCAGTCGTGCGGTTTGCCTGGCGATGTATAGTGTAAAGAGCTAGTGGCAAGACGACGTCTGGCCAGGTCACTCCTGGGTGATCTTGTCATCGTGGTTTTAAGGGTGGCCTTCATTTGTTCTAACATGCCTGATGACCGGGGTTGGTAGGGGGTGTGGTCGCGCCATGGCATCCCTAATATCAGTCATGATCTTACAGTGAAATGTTCCCCCTATCTGGCTGTATGTTACCAGCGATCCTGAATCTGGGGACGACATCCCTCAGGAAGCATTTTACCATTGTGTCTGCATCTTTCTTTCTTGTGGGAAACGCCTCCACCCGTTTAGAGAACATGTCGATGATGAGAAGGATGTATTTGTAACCCTGTTTTTGGGGCATGTGATCAAAGTCAATCTGCAAGTGGCTAAAAGGTCGCTCAGTAACTGGCAGCCGGTCATACCTGGCAACAGGCTTTTTAGAATTGTTGTGCAGGCAAACGAGGCACTGTAACAGCAAGGCTTAGGCAGCGGCAGCACATCACAATGCATACAGGATTGCGTGATAGCGTGTGACGTGCCCCTCTTGTCCGTATGGTCACCGCCGTGGGCTGCGAGGACAAGTATATGCAGATGGGCTCTTCGACAAATGATATGGTCATTGGGGTGTAACCGCAGCTCTAATTGGCCAAACAATCCTTTTTTGCGTTACAGCTGCTTGGTAGTCAGCTCGGACTGCTTCCTTGGGGTCAGAGAATCCTGGAGCCTTACCGATGCTGGGGGCCTGTAGGACGTAAGTGGTGGGGTGCAGTGTGGCTTTCCGGGCTGCTGCATGTGCTGAGGCATTCCCGAGGAGGATAGGGACAGTGGCAGAGATAAAGGCAGCGCATTTTGAAATCGCTGGGGCAGAAGGTAACAGGAATGTTTCAAGGAGGTTGGAGATTTACACAGCGTGTTGCAGTGGCCTCCCTGCTGAAGTGATTAACCCTCTCTGTTTCCAGAGTGTGCCAAAGTCGTGAAAAATACGACAGGCATAGTGGAGTCAATGTAAATGTTGGCTGTGTGACCTTTTGATATGATGCAAACCCAAGTAAGCATGAACAGCTCTGCAGGCTGTGCAGTTGTAACATTGCAGCTTATTCTAGGATAGTGAAAGAGGTGCAGACGGCATACACTGCCAGTGTGCGGTGTCCGAGTGCCTGAAGGAGGACCCATCGCAAAGGGCATGAGGTCAACATTGTCTAAAGTAGTTTCCGAGAGGCCAGGGCGCGGGGTGACGGCCTGTTGCATGGTGTCTAAACAGTCATGGTCGTCCGCGGTTGCGTTCTGTTTGAGTGGAAGTAGTGTGGCAGGGTTCAAGGCAAGAACACCCTGTAGAGAAAGGTGAGCTTTGGACAGTAAAGCGAGCTCATAGCCAGTTCTCCGGGTGGCAGTGAAATGTGGGGTTGCTGATGAATCGAACAGCAGGGATACCAAATGGGAAACCAGCAGTGCATGGGTGATCCAGCACGATGAGGGGTGTTTTCGTTTCTACAGTTAACGTGGCTGTTGGCACAGCTCGCAAACATGTCAGCATTCCTCTTCAAACAGGCAGTGCGTGTCCAGAGTTAAAGGAAACAGGGCGCTGGAGATCTCCAGCTTTGTAATCAGCGTTAAAGAGCTATTTGTAAATCCGTCGGACTCATTGACTTAGAGGTAGAAGGGCTGAGTGTAGTTTGCAACCTGCAGGGCAGGAGCAGAGACAAATCACTGCTTTATTTCGGTGAATGCCTGGTCCACAATTTCATTTAGTGCATTTTCGCTGACTGCCGTAGTGGATCGTCAATGGCAAGGAGGTCAGGGATACAGTGCCTGCAGTAATTCGCAATGCCCAGGAAAGCCTGCAGCCACGTTCTTGTGGCTGGAGGGGAAACTGACTAGTGGCTGCGATTTTCTCTCTCGATACTGCACTGAGGCCATGTAAGAGTTGTATCCCAACTACTGTACTTTATACTGGCAGAGTTGCATTTTCTTTCCATTGAAACCCTGTGTGCAACGCTACAGAGTCCTGCATGCATGTTTTAGCGCAGGTGAATATCGTCCACATATTCGAGGAGAGTGCTGTTTCACGGTATGAGTAGAGTGCAGAGGCATAGACGGTGGGGCTCTCTGTCCATGTGCACTGGCAGCCATCGTATCTAAAAACGAAAAGGTACTGACTGTCAGGTGACAACGTGATGGAGACAAAACCTGATCAGAGATCAATTACAAAATAAATGAGTGGCGGTAGCAGGGGTGCTGGTGAGTATGACGGTACTGTCCGAGACCACTGGGGAGCCATGAATAACAATTGGATTCAAGCCCTCAGACCCTGGACAAAATGCCACTTTCCTAGCCGCTTGGGTATTGGAATGTGTTGGGTGGGTGCATTACAAGCACCTATTGTAGGAACTAGGACAACCTGTTGTACGAGGATGTCACTCACCGGCTTGATCCCTTGTACTGCTGCTGGCGTCAGTTTGTATTGCCGTATAGACAGCAGGATGTGTCTCTGCTTGAGTGTCGCAGGGTGTAGTGGGGAGGACCTCACCTGGCCTTCCTGGTCGGGGTGGTGTGCCTACAGTGACGCTGGAGGATTAGCTAGCAACAGGGAATCTTCGGGGAAGTGTAGCGACCAGAGTTTGCGTGGTAAAAGTGGGCTGGAATGTTGCAGGAGCATAGTGCACACAAAACACAATCTGCCCAAGTTGCACAACCTCTAACAGGGCAACGGGGGCCTAACTGAGGGGCATGAAGTGGAGGGGTCGCTGGCGTAAAAGTATCATGATGAGGTCTAAATGATGCTGGCAAACAAATTTATATAAGGTTTGCTGGCACAGAATGGCGGCTGG
>NW_025210375.1:8138-11066 GCF_004010195.1 Chiloscyllium plagiosum
GTCGCCCAGTGGGCCCCGTACACGAGCTGCAATCGGGTCTGCACATTTTGAGCAAACAGTTTTCGATTATGAAAATTTAGAATAGCCAATTGTAGACTGGGAGTGGGTGCTTCAACAGGTCTGTGGCATCTTACAGCATGGGCTGGACCATTGCATGCGTCCAGGTCTAATCGAGGGGAGTAGAGCCACAGCCCTGGTTTCTCTGGGCAGCTGCCACGCTTCTTGTGATTCTGGGGCTACCATTTGTGTTGGGCAGTGGTGATGGTTCGGACTTAATGGCGGCTGTTGTTTCATGCTGGAAGCTTCTCATGAGATTGCGTGGTGAGAAATGAAGCCACTTCATTGACAGTGGGTCCGGCGGTTCAGCTGGTAGGGTAGGTTTCCGAGAAACGGCGTGGGGCCTTGTCGAATTTTATTGGGATCTCCGCCATCAGGGGGTTATTGCGACTGTCTTTTTCCTTCTGGGGCTGATGCTGTTTAGCAATGTCCAAAAATGTTCAAGGCACTGAGGGATGTAAAGGGTGTCCCAGGAGGGCTTCGTGTGCCATCCCGTAATGGCCATGGCCCAATAATCAATCGTATCCAATTGAAAGGCTCCTCCACATGGACAATTCCCTTGGGAGCTGGTGTAAATGCTTCCTGTTCAGGGGATACATACCGGCTGTCACCTGTCTCTTTTAGCATGGTGTCTACAGGTGAACTAGGTGTAACAAGAGCATCTCCAAACTTTGTCTGGAAATTCACGCAGTTACCATGGCTTCTTTACATCATCTTGCTCATCTTCGGCACAGTGCGGTCTCACCACGTGGTTGGGGTTACCCAGCTTCCGCAGCTGACACATTCCAGCAGAGGGTGGATATCCGTGTCCCATGGCGTACTGGACGTCCTTGGTTGAGTGTTAAGTGCTGTACTTTGTCTTTCGAGGAATAATGAACAGAGAGATGGCTGATTGAACACACAAGCTGCAAGAGATTGACACGTTAAGTAATCGAGCATGTCCTCGCTGACCACAATGTCGACAAACAGTTTACGGATGGTGAACACACTCAGACGAGACACATGAAATTCACAAGTCAAGCACTCAGTAACCGCAAAGCAAATAGGCACACACAAAACAAACACTCAGAAACCATAGAATAGAAAACAGTGAACAGGTCGGTCCCCTGTCAATTTCATTCAATCTTGCCAGACTTCCGTTGGCTGACCGTGTTTCCGCTGGCTGGATCAACGTTTTGGCACAAGCCCTGGTTCAAGTTGGATCACGCGTCTGCCAAATTACTTAAAATTTAGTTGATCAGTTTAGGTCCTTACCCGACTGCCTCCTTAGGCCAAGTCCGTAGTTGCTGAACGCTGAACTGCTGCATTGATTGGATTAGAATTGTGGCTAACATCCTGAGTCGTCCAACCTTCCACTCGGTCTGACCCGCTGTGGCAGGTCTAGCCACCAAGTGTGAATTGGGATAATTTTTCGCTTAACCTGTTGAGAGGAAAGGGGCTACCGTCCACGCCAATTTTGTTTTGGAGAAATAAGCACAATAAACCAGAGATGAGAAATCACAGAGATATTGCGGAAGAGAAATTGACCAAGCTGAAACAGCATAGGCAGGCTGTCTAGGTCTAAGTAAAGACTGCAGATGCTGGAGATCAGAGTCGAGATGAGAGTGGTGGTGGGAAAGCACAGCATGTCAGGCAGCATTCGAGGAGGAGGAACATCGACGTTTCAGTCAAAATAACTTCATCAGGAATGAAGGCAGGGAGCCTCCGTGGGGAAGAGATAAATGCGAGGGGGCGTGGCGCTGGGGAGAAATTAGGCAAGTGTACAATAGGTGGATGGTGATGGGGTTGAAGGAGATAGGTCAGAGAGGGAAGTCGAGAGGATAGTTAAGAAGAAAGATTGCTGGTAGGACAGTTCATGAGGATGGTGCTGAGCTGGAAGGTAAGAGCTGGGGTGTGGAGGTGGTTGGGGAAATGAGTAAACTGGTGAAGTCCACATTGATACCCTGGGGTTTAAGTGTACCGAGGTGGAAGTTCATGCATTCTTCCACCAGGCATCGGGCAGGGGGAGTGGCGGCTGAGGAGGCTCGGGAATTGCATGTCTACGGCAGAGTGGGCGGGGGAGTTGACACGTTGGGACAAGGTGCGGTGGGGTTGATTGGAGAGGGTGTCGTGGAGATGTTCCCTAAAGCGCTCTGTGAAAAGGCGTCCCGTCTCCCCAATGTAAAGGAGTCCACGTCGCGAGCAACTGATAAAAGAAATGACATTGGCAGATGTGCAGGTAGCAATTTGATGGATGTGGAAGGTTCCTTTGGGGCCTGGGATGGAAGTGAGGGGGAGGTGTTGGCGCAAGTTTTGCAATTCCTGCGTTGGCAGGGGAAGGTGCCAGGAAGAGAGGATAGGTTGTTGGGTGCGTGGACCAGACCAGGTCATCAAGGAGGGAACGATCTTTGCGGAAAGTGGAAAGGTGTGGCGTCTCTCGACGTCACCTTAACTCTCTTCCTCGAGTTAAAAATTTAGCCAACTTTTATAATAATGTTGCAAAATGAGGTTGTGGAAAATGGGGAAATTACAATGTATTTGAAAAATAAGCAATCCAATTACAATGGTGATAATTGCAAAACACCTAACAGAAGAATGTTCTGATTGCTGAAATGTAAATTACTGGCAACATCAAACAATTCTTGATGGGATCAGTAGATTCCTGCTCTCTTCAAGGATTGGTGAGATTGATTTGAAACAATAATGCGATTCCATTGTTTCTCTCTTGTGAGCGAGGTATTTGGGTGACCCACCATCTGACCTACCTGTGGCTTTGTGTGGCTTTGGTATCACTGGGGTACGTGACTGCTCTTTCAGTTTTGGCTAAGCTGTGTTGACCGAATCCAGGAAGCTTATTGTTAGTTTGTTATGAACGTATTCTCTGGTCTGTGA
>NW_025210375.1:14698-19177 GCF_004010195.1 Chiloscyllium plagiosum
TCCTGATCCTCTCTGAATCTGACTTCTCACCATATCCTTTAGCGCCCCCACCTCCTTGTCCCTGTCCTTGGAAACTTTAGTTCCGCCAACGCTGTCGCTTAATTTTATTTTGCCCTTTTAATGGTACTTCTGGAAAATGTCCCTCCAAAAACATTTCTTATCAGCATGTGGTTTCCTTGCCCTTGCCATGTGGCGTTAGGGTGCTCTCCCAACACAGCATGGAATTCATTACATTAGCGTCGATCAACCGATCTGTCACTGGCAACATCGCCTTGCGTTTCTCTCTTTCATTCTTTTTAGATTCCTTGAGCTGCAGTAGTGAAAAAGTTCTTTGCACTTCCTCCTGTTACTCAGCCAGCTTCTTATTGTCTTTCCAGTATCTCTCGACTGCATGGACTACATAATCTCTGAAGTCTTGGCGGTTCATCTACGTCAGACCGCTACCTTCTCTAACTTAGATTTGAATTGAGAGGTCATGGCCTCAACAATAGCAGTCTGGAACATTGTGGTCAGCAGTTGACTACCTTCCGTCACTTGATCCATTTCAAGATGCCACTTTTTCAATTGCTTTTCCAGGTAGGCTCCTGGGTTTTCAGTGTCTCCCAGTGGATTTCTCTCAAAGCTTAGGGATCAATCTTGTGCGGATAAAAATCTCTAAGTGCCAGCCACGCATTCTATCTTACTCGATCAAGTGCACCACCATCAATTATCGGGTTTTTCACCACATGCTTCAGCCACGCTCAATTCATTATCTCTATCAATTCGTGAGTCCCAACACCTTTATTAACGGTGACTTCAATCCCTCATAGCCAACAACCGCCGTTTAGTTTCATCCTGAATGTCTCTAATCCACTTTCCTGCTCTGTCATGAAAATTGGGCAACACGTTTCTCAGCCTTTCTAGATCCTGGGTTCCCAAGGAATGGATTTTATGAGCAATGACAGTATCTTTCCCTGTGACAGTTTCTTTCCCTTATTAAAACTGCTACATTGTATTTCCTCATCAGATTCCACTTCAGAACCTACTTCGTATCTTGCCATTCTTTTTTCGCTTCCTCGCCTTGTGCCCATTTTCCTGATCACATTACTGCCTCCTCTGTTCCCCCCATTACTGTCAGTATCACCGTCCGCCTGTTTCTGCCCAACATCCATGCAAAGCTTTAAATATGCCTCATAATCCCTCCGTTCTCTAATTTGTATTGCTCCCGAATTTCACCTCTAAGTCTCTCTTTTTCCATGTCAAAAGCACCTAATTGTGCTTGCTTCTTCGCCTGCTCTGCCTCCCGTTTTATTCTTAACATATTCTATTCTGGCACAGCTTCTTCCCAATTAAATTTCCCCTCTAACTGTAATGTCCCCCTCACTGCAGGACAGTGTGTTACATTGTCTCCATCTAAATGTGTGTGTGTGTGTGGATTGGGGGGAGGGGGGCGTTGGAGCGAGGGTGAAGCCTTCCGAACTGGGATAGAAAGATGTTGTCCCCTGCTGGGCCCCCAGGAATGAAGGCCCTTTATTCTTCATTGGGTACGCGGAGATGGTTTCATGGCCACCCTTTGTAAAGAGAAACTGCTTTCTCTGCTCTCTGGCAACCCCATCAGTCGCAAGCGATGCCTGAAAAACGTTCTGCAAATCCACTCCTTCAACTCGAATTACCTTTAAAATTTCCACCTCTTATTCTCTCTTCAACATTCTCTTCTTTGATTTATCCTTACGTCTGTAATTGTCAATTAAACCTTGCATTTCATCACACATATTCACATCAAAGGTACCTTCTTCCATTAATTATGTTAATAAATCCTTAGTTTTTCTTTCCACTTTTTCAGAAATTTGTATGATATCGCTTCTTAATACTGGAAATTCCTCCGTCAATATTCCAACTGCAGTCCCTTTTTTCATCGTGACATAGATTTCAATCTCGCTAAACTATTATCTCTGTTTTCACAAATCACACCCTTATGACCTAGAAGTCCAATTGTGCCTCGTCAGTTCGTATGTGTTTTTCCCGAATTCCGCAATTTGCAATTGTCCCTTACCAACCAATCAGTCCTTAAACTTCCTTAGTTTCAACTAATGCACATAAAAATCTATCCTCATTCGTTCTGCCAGTACTATTCTCGGACTCTAGCCACAGAATACACGATGGTTCCTTGAAACGTTCTCCAGAAAAAAAATGTATATCTTAAATTCCTACAGGGCAAATTAAAATCAAAGCACTCCTGGATCTCGAGGTCTGGGGAACAAAACAGAAATGTTTGACCACCAACAAACAATTGTGCATGCAAATCAGATCACAACGGTTAAACTGTCGAGTCTGTCTCTCACACACGCACAGACACAAGCTAAACCTTTCTGCAAGCCAGAACTTCTTTCTCTCTCACACACACACGCACACACACAGACACACACATATACACAGCCTTTCTGCAAGCCAGAGCTTGTCTCTCTCACACATGCACATGCATAAACAAAGCCTTTCTGCAAGTCAGAGCTTCTCTCTCTCTCTTTCTCTCTCTCACACACGCACACACACACATAAACGTCCTGCAATCAGTCAGTAGCTCAGCACTGAGCCATTATTTTTCTCTCTCTCTATTTCAAACCTTGCATAAATAGTTCCTTTGTTCATTTCTAAAAGCACTGTTCAGTTACCATACAGACCTGGTCTTAAACATTCAACAGTCCAGTAACAATTTAACACTCTGATAATCTCTATTATTTAACTTTTAATCTGCCAATCTGCCGATTTTGAATTTCATCTAAATCACTATTACTACCATTAAAACATGCCTTATAGGTTCCTGATCGCTCACATCCCTTTATTTTCCTTTTCGTTTTGTCTTGTTTTTCTTTATTTTCGTAAAACTTACAACTTTATTTTCTTAAAGCTTCACAGAAACGTAAACACACCACGTGGAGATTTGTCTCAATCCCTTTCGTCTCTAACTGCATATCCCTTGTGTAGTTTTCCTGAACTGTTTTCTGCGTCTCTTGAAAGTTTTCTTTACCACCCCGCCCCCTTCTGGTTCTTTGGATCGGAGAGACCCGCCAGTAGCTTTCTGCGTTCCCGAGAAACTACCGTACTTGACAGAATATTGCCCAAATTAGCAGCAAAACGCTTACCCTTTCTTTTGTGGGTGCCCAGCCATTTTATTCCGTCTGTCTCAGGAGAGCTGTTGGTTCAACTGGGAAGTGCCCTGCGGCTGCAGCCTCTTTTCAGAGGAAATGCTCTTTTCCCAGTCCCATCTGGCATGTCAAATTTATTGTGGAAGAACCACTCAAAATTCCAGAAAAATAACCGGGAAACGCAGAAAATCCGTCATCAAATTAAACTCAAGTCTTAAAAAGCAAAGCTATGTCAACCAGCAAAATGTATCCACTTAGTGCCCACAAACTGGTTGTTCTTCTGCAGTTTATGGAGTTGTTGTTCCCGCGCCTATTGGAAAACGTTAGCAGAGCAAATCATGCTGGGTTGCTTTGTCTTTCGAAACTTATCTGCGCCTGCCACACTGGTTCCCTACATTGCACTTAACCTACAACACCATCGTCTTCAGCATTAGCTCATCTTCCAGTGATTTAACGAGACGATCACAATGCACTACCATCTTCTCTTACTGGAGCCCTGTAATATGATCCGGGGCCTGCATTACAACAAGAAGTTAACTACGGAACTGCCAGAATAACTTTCATAACACCAGTTCAGCAATGATGCTACGAAATGGCAGACCAACTTGAGAGGCTGAATTTCCTCTTATGTCCTATGTTATTATGCTTGAGTTGGAGGAAATTTAGACGCGCTTAGATACCTCCAACACGAGCCTTCAATACTTTTGTTCGTACATTTTCAAAACCTCAGCCATTTTGTGTCTATTACATTATCTGTTTTGCGATTTCCCTTTGATTGAATAAGCTGCATGTTGATAGATTATTTGTTATTTGCAATTACTCGTCAATTTTCGGCAGAGTTTAAAAAAAATGCTGCAACATCTGAGGCCTGGAATAAACTTCTGAGGAAGGCATACTGGACGAGCACTGTTGCTCTGATTTTATCCACAGCCGATGCCAGACATGATGAGCATCTCCCAGCAATTTCTGTTATTTTTTTTGATTTACAGCATGAGTTGCATAGCAACGATCGATAGCAATTTTTTTTTTCTCCCCGATTGGGGTTGTAACTTACTAGGGGAGAGCGGAAGCGTTTCGGGGAGATAAGCGTGAGAAGTTCTTTATGTGCAGGGCGATGGGTACTTGGAATGCATTGCCAGTAAAGGTGGCAGATGTGGGCACGATAAAATCATTTAAGATGTATCAGACAGATTCGTGAAAGGAAAGTGAGTAGAGGGATACAGGCGCTTCGAAAATGAGCTACAGGGAAAGGTGGAGTCTCTAGATTCACGCACTTTTCAAGGGGTGAGTGGCCTGCTCTTGTGCTGAAATTTACATTGTTATTTGTTCTTTTCTTCTTGGATGCGTAATGCACTTT